>NW_027441251.1:0-30455 GCF_949628215.1 Phalacrocorax aristotelis | reverse complement strand
GCTGTCCCGAAGGGTGCCCAGGCTGGGGAAAGCGGGGTTGCCTGGGGAGGATGTGGGGTGCTGTGGGGGGAGATGGGGTGCCCAAGGGGGAATATGGGGTGCTGGGAGGGGAGGGAGGGGCTGGGGGAGCCGGGGAGGGGATGGAGGGTGCACGGGGGGGGGGGGGGACATGGGGTGCCCAGGGGATGTGGGGTGCCCAGGGAGTTAATGTGGGATGCCCGGGGGGGGGGGTACGTGGGGTGCTCAGGGGGATGTGGGGAGCCCAGGAAGGGACGTGGGGCGCCCGGGGTGGACATGGGGGAACATGGGGTACCCGGGGGGGGGGACACAGGGTGCCGGGTGAGGATGGGGGGTGCGGGGTGAGCACGGGGGGCGCCGGGTGAGGACGGGGGACGCGGGGCGCCGGGTGAGGATGGGGGGCGCCGGGTGAGGACGGGGGGTGCCGGGTGAGGACGGGGGGACGCGGGGTGAGCACGGGGGGCGCCGGGTGAGGACGGGGGACGCGGGGCGCCGGGTGAGGATGGGGGGCGCCGGGTGAGGACGGGGGGTGCTGGGTGAGGACGGGGGGACGTGGGGCGCCGGGTGAGGATGGGGGCTGCGGGGTGAGGACGCGGGGTGCTGGGTGAGGACGGGGGGACGTGGGGTGCCGGGTGAGGACGGGGGGACGCGGGGCGCCGGGTGAGGATGGGGGGCGCTGGGTGAGGACGGGGGGCGCCGGGGTGAGGACGGGGGACGTGGGGTGAGCACGGGGGGTGCCGGGTGAGGACGGGGGGACGCGGGGTGCCGGGTGAGGATGGGGGGTGCCGGGTGAGGACGGGGGAACGCGGGGTGCCGGGTGAGGACGGGGGGACGCGGGGTGAGCATGGGGGGTGCCGGGTGAGGACGGGGGGACGCGGGGCGCCGGGTGAGGATGGGGGGCGCCGGGTGAGGACGGGGGGCACCGGGTGAGGACGGGGGGACGCGGGGTGCCGGGTGAGGAGGCGGCGGGGTCCGCGCGCCCACCCGATGCTCTGTATCATGAGGTTCTCCTCCTCGGGGCCCATCTGGACGATGAGGAGGGAGCGGATCTGGCCCAGGCACTCGAGCAGCGCCGTGGTGTCGGGGACGGAGTGGGCGCTGATGGTGTAGGCCTTGGGGAGGGCGCGCACCAGCTCCCCCAGCCCGTCGTACTGCCGGTGCAGGAGGCTGAACATGGCCCGCACCAGCTCGGGGCTCTGGATGAAGGACTCCTGCGCCCAGTGCACCATCGTCTGCGAGATGAGCTCCTGCAGCGTGCCTGGGGACGGCGACGGCTGGGGCACCCCGCGGGACGGCCGGGGCACCCCGTGGGGGGAGCTGGGGGACCCCACAGGGGTGGGGGAGGACGGGTGGGGGCTTGGGGACAGCTCGGCACAGCCCGAGCCCACCTTGGGGGCTGCTTGGCCATGGGGGTGGCTCAGCCGTGCCTTGGGGGCGTCTTGGCCAACGCCTTGGGGACACCAAGGCTGGCGATGGCTCAGCCGTGCCTTGGGGACACCTTGGCCAACGCCTTGGGGACACCTTGGCCGATGCCTTGGGGACACCGAGGCTGGCGATGGCTCAGCCGTGCCTTGGGGACACCTTGGCCAACGCCTTGGGGACACCTTGGCCGACGCCTTGGGGACACCTTGGCCAACGCCTTGGGGACACCGAGGCTGGCGATGGCTCAGCCGTGCCTTGGGGACACCTTGGCCAACGCCTTGGGGACACCTTGGCCAACGCCTTGGGGACACCGAGGCTGGCGATGGCTCAGCCGTGCCTTGGGGACACCTTGGCCGATGCCTTGGGGACACCGAGGCTGGCGATGGCTCAGCCGTGCCTTGGGGACACCTTGGCCGATGCCTTGGGGACACCGAGGCTGGCGATGGCTCAGCCATGCCTTGGGGACGTCTTGGTCAACACCTTGGGGACACCTTGGCCAACACCTTGGGGACACCTTGGCCGACGCCTTGGGGACACCGAGGCTGGCGATGGCTCAGCCGTGCCTTGGGGGCGTCTTGGCCAACGCCCGGGGACGCCGAGGTTGGCACGCGGGCTCCCCCCGTCCCGCCCCCCCAGCCCCCTCCTCACTGGGCACCGGGGGCTCCTCGGGGGGTGCCTCCTCCTGCGCCGCCGTCCCGCGGAGCCCCACCACCTTCTGCACCAGCCCCAGCAGCCGCTGCCGCAGGGACGTCTCCCTCCGCCTCCTCCTCCTCCTCGCCCGCCAGCTCGATGCCTGGGGGGGCGCGCGGGGGTCACGGGGTGGGGGGGACACGGCCCCAGAGCTGGGGGGGGCCCATGTCCCCAAAGCCGGGGGGTGTCCCATGCCCTGGGGGTCCCTGGAGTCCCAGGAGGGGGGTTCCCCGTATTTCAGGGGGGTCCCTGGGGTCCCAGGATGGGGGTCCCATGGCTCCCTGGAAGGGGGTCCCCATGCCCTGGGGGTCCCTGGAGGGGGTTACCCATATTTCTGGGGGGTCCCTGGGGTCCCGGGAGGGGCATGCCCATGCTTCTGGGGGGTTCCCTGGTGGTCCCTGGAGCCTCAGGAGGGGGCTTCCCCATATTTCATGGGGGTCCCTGGGGTCCAGGATGGGGGTCCCATGCCCTGAGGGTCCCATGGCTCCCTGGAAGGGGTTCCCCATGCCCTGGGGGTCCCTGGAGTCCCAGGAGGGGCATCCCCATGCTTCTGGGGGGTCCCTGGGGGTCCCTGGAGTCCCAGGAGGGGCATCCCCATGCTTCTGGGGGGGTCCCTGGGGGTCCCTGGAGTCCCAGGAGGGGGTTTCCCATATTTCTGGGGCGTCCCTGGGGTCCTGGGGGGGTGTGTGTCTCTCTATCTGTCCCGGGGGCTGCCCCCCACGCCCCTGGATGTCCCCAGACCCCAGATGGGGGTGCCCATTGCACAGTGACCCCGCACCCCCCCCTTTACATAGAGGGACCTTAAAATGGGGGTCAGCGTGCCCCCAGCATCGGGGGTTCCCCATATTTCCGGGGGGGGGGAGGGGGTGTCCCATACCCTGGGTGGGGGTCCCTGCACCCCTGGGATGGGGGTGTCCCCTCGTCCCCAGTGAGTTCTGGGATAGGAGGCGTCCCCCCACCGGGATGGGGGCGTCCCCGTGCCCCTGGGGGTCCCTGAGCCCCTGGGGGGGCGTCGCTGTCAGGGGGTCCCTGTGCTGGGTCGGGGGGTCCCTGTGGGTCCCTGTTCCCCGGTGTGGGTCCCTATCAGGGGGGTCCCTGAGCCCCTGGGGGGTCCCTATTGGGGGGTCCCTGAGCCCCTGGAGAGTGTCCCTGTGCCCCTGGGGGTCCTTGTGCCCTGGTGGGGGTCCCTATCAGGGTGTTCCTGCACCCCTGGGGGGTCCCTGTGCCGGGGGGGGTGTCTCTGCACCCCTGGCGGGGTGTCCCTGGGTCCCGGGGAGGGGTCCCTGCAACCGGGGGGGTCCCTGCGCCACGGGGGGGGGGTCCCTGAGCCCCCTGCGCCCCGGGGGGGTCCCTGCGCCCCGGGGGGGGTCCCTGCACCCCGGGGGGGGCCCCTGCGCCCCGGGGGGGGGTCCCTGAGCCGCTGGGTGGGTCCCTGCACCCCGGGGGGGGTCCCTGCGCCCCAGGGGGGGGTCCCTGAGCCCTTGGGGGTGTCCCTGCGCCCTGGGGGGGTCCCTGAGCCCTTGGGGGGGTCCCTGCGCCCCGGGGGGGGTCCCTGAGCCCTTGGGGGTGTCCCTGCGCCCTGGGGGGGTCCCTGAGCCCTTGGGGGGGTCCCTGCGCCCCGGGGGGGGGTCCCTGCGCCCCGGGGGGTCCCTGAGCCCTTGGGGGGGTCCCTGAGCCCTTGGGGGGGTCCCTGCGCCCCGGGGGGGGTCCCTGAGCCCTTGGGGGGGTCCCTGAGCCCCGGGGGGGGTCCCTGAGCCCTTGGGGGGGTCCCCTGCGCCCCGGGGGGTCCCTGAGCCCTTGGGGGGGTCCCTGAGCCCTTGGGGGGGTCCCTGAGCCCTTGGGGGGGTCCCTGCGCCCCGGGGGGGGTCCCTGAGCCCTTGGGGGGGTCCCTGAGCCCCGGGGGGGGGTCCCTGAGCCCCGGGGGGAGTCCCTGCGCCCCGGGGGGGGGTCCCTGAGCCCCGGGGGGGGTCCCTGAGCCCCGGGGGGGGTCCCGCCTCACCGCAGTGGGCCAGCAGGTCGTTGTGGAAGTCGAGGAGCTCGTCGCGGATGTCCTCGGGCACGGGGCACTCCTCCTCGTCCGCCCCCCCCTTGTACTGCAGCAGCATGTTGATCTGGGGGGGGGACACACGGGGGGGGTCAGTGGGACCCGGCCCGCAGCCGTCACCCCACGCAGGTACCCCACGCGTGGCCCTGTGCGCGCCCCTGGTTCCCACACGCGTCCCCGTGCCACTACCCCACGGGTGTCACCCTGCCCCACGCGTGTCCCTGCTCCCCACGGGTGTCCCCATGTGTGTCCCTGCTCCCCACGCGTGTCCCCATGGGTGTCCCTGCTCCCCACGGGTGTCCCCATGTGTGTCCCTGCTCCCCACGCGTGTCCCCATGGGTGTCCCTGCTCCCCACGGGTGTCCCCATGTGTGTCCCTGCTCCCCACGCGTGTCCCTGCTCCCCACGGGTGTCCCCACATGTGTCCCTGCTCCCCACGCGTGTCCCTGCTCCCCACGGGTGTCCCCACATGTGTCCCTGCTCCCCACGGGTGTCCCCACACGTGTCCCTGCTCTGCTCCCCACGGGTGTCCCCATGTATGTCCCTGGTCTCCATGTATGTCCCTGATCCCCACGGGTGTCCCTGCTCCCCACGGGTGTCCCCACACGTGTCCCTGCTCCCCACGGGTGTCCCCACGGGTGTCCCCGTGGATGTCCCCACTTCCCTGCTCCCCATAGATGTCCCCATGTCCCCACGCATGCCCCCGTGGCCATCCCCACACATGTCCCCCCGTCCCCACGCGTGTCCCCACGCGTGCCCTGGATGTCCCCGTGGCCGTCCCCACGGGCATCCCCCCGTCCCCACGCGTGGCCCCCTGCCCCCGTGGCCGTCCCCACGGGCATCCCCCGTCCCCACGCGTGGCCCCCCGCCCCCGTGGCCGTCCCCACGGGCATCCCCCCGTCCCCACGCGTGCCCCCCTGCCCCCGTGGCCATCCCCACGGGCATCCCCCCGTCCCCACGCGTGGCCCCCCGCCCCCGTGGCCGTCCCCACGGGCATCCCCCCGTCCCCACGCGTGCCCCCCCGCCCCCGTGGCCGTCCCCACGCACCTGCTCCTGGGGGGGGCGAGCGGAACTCGCGGGTGCGCCGGGCGGTCTCGGCCGCCGACATGGTGAGCGCCCGCATGAGCCGCGCGTAGCGTCGCCGCTGGTCGCGCTGCAGCCGCTCCACGTGCCGCTCCGAGAAGGCCACGATGGCCTCGACGCGGTGCTGCAGCTCCCGCTCGCAGAAGTGCTGCAGCAGGTTGCACATCTGCGCCCCCAGAGTGAGCTGGGGGGGCGTGGGGGGCCGTGGGGGGGCGTGGGGGGGCGTGGGGGGGGCGTGGGGCGAGGGGACGCGGGACCCCAGGGCGGCGCTGCAGCTCCCGCTCGCAGAAGTGCTGCAGCAGGTTGCACATCTGCGCCCCCAGAGTGAGCTGGGGGGGCGTGGGGGGGCGTGGGGGGGCGTGGGGGGGGCGTGGGGGGGGGCGTGGGGCGAGGGGACGCGGGACCCCAGGGCGGCGCTGCAGCTCCCGCTCGCAGAAGTGCTGCAGCAGGTTGCACATCTGCGCCCCCAGAGTGAGCTGGGGGGGCGTGGGGGGGGCGTGGGGGGGGCGTGGGGGTGCCCCCAGGGGTGCTCTTGCCAGGGGTGACACGTGCAGCTCAAGGGGTAATTGGGGACCCCCCTGGGGGTCCCTGGGGATGGAAGCTGGGGGACAGGGACAGTGGCTGCAGCCCAGGGAGGGGGCAGGGGGACAGGGACCCCGGGGAGGGGCAGGGGGACAGGGACCCCAGGAAGGGGACAGGGACCCCCGGGAGGGGACAGAGACACCTGGGGAGGGGACAGGAGGACAGGACATGGGACAGACACCCGGGAAGGGGACAGAGACCCCCGGGAGGGGACAGACACCTTGGGGAGGGGACAGAGACCCCAGGGAGGGGGCAGGGGGACAGGACATGGGGCCAGGGGCCCCCAGGAGGGGACAGGCACCCCGGGGAGGGGACAGGGACCACCCGGGGCTGTGACACACACACACACACACCCCCCCCCGGGGAGGGTCCCCTCACCTGCAGCTTGACCGACTCAGGCAGCTTCATCTGCAGCAGCCCCTCCTCCAGCCCTTCCTCCTCCTCCTCCTCCTCCTCCTCCTTCTCCTCCTCCTCCTCCATCTCCCCCGCCTCGATGGCCTTCTTCCGCGCCTCCTCCTCCTCCTCCTCCTCCTCCCCCCCGCCGCCGCCTTCGGCCGGGGGGCTCCGCCGGGGCTCCCCGAAGACCCTGGGCTCGATCATGCGGAGGACGCGGCGCACGTCGTCGTCGCCCAGCGCGCCCACGGCCAGCAGCGCCGACACCAGCTTCAGCACCGGCACCAGCTGAACTCCACGCTGCCCCCCACGGGGTCCCGCGCGTGGGGGCCCCCCCCGGCCACCGCCTCGGCCAGCATGCGGATGGCGCGAGCCCCCAGAGCCCCCAGCGGGATGGCGGGGCTGAGCGGCGCCCGCCCGCCGCCGGCCGCCAGGACGAAGCAAGGCTCGGCGAAATGGGGCTGGGGTCGCAAACAGGCGCTGGGGCCTACGCCGGGGGGTCCGGGCGCTCGCCCGCCGCCGGGGAAGAGGGTGATGCTCTTGGTGGCCTCGGTCATGGGGATGATGAACTCGGCGCTCATGGAGGCGCGGGCGCGCTGGGCGGCGTCGAGGTGCATGGCCAGCAGCAGGTCGTAGTAGCCGGCGCGCAGCGGCCCCGGCAGCTCGGCGCTCTCGATGGCGAAGAGCAGCTGCGCCTGGTCGACGTGGCTGCAGAGCGCGTGGGCCACGCGGTTGTTGCCCAGGGCGCACACGGCGCAGTAGAGCTTCAGCGTGTGCCACTGGAAGCGCAGCAGCTCCACCTGCTCCGACAGCTCCATGATGTCGATGCACCTGGGGAATGGGGCGGGGGGGGGGGGCGGGGGTGTCAGCGCGGGGTGCGCGGGACCCCCGGGGGAGGGACCCCTGGGGAAGGGACAGGCAGGACCCCCAGGGATGGGACCCCTGGGGATGGGATGCCCAGGACCCCCAAGGATGGGACCCCAGAGATGGGACCCCTGGGGATGGGACAAGCAGGACCCCCAGGGATGGGACCCCTGGGGAAGGGACAGGCAGGACCCCGGGATGGGACCCCTGGGGATGGGACACTCAGGCCCCCAAGGATGGGACCCCGGGATGGGACCCCTGGGGATGGGACAGGCAGGAGCCCGGGGGAGGGACCCCAGGATGGGACCCCTGGGGATGGGACAGGCAGGACCCCGGGATGGGACCCCTAGGGATGGGACAGCCACGACCCCCAGAGATGGGACCCCTGGGGATGGGACAAGCAGGACCCCCAGGGATGGGACCCCTGGGGATGGGACCCCTGGGGATGGGACACTCAGGCCCCCGGGGATGGGACCCCAGGATGGGACCCCTGGGGATGGGATGCCCAGGACCCCCAAGGATGGGACCCCAGAGATGGGACCCCTGGGGATGGGACAAGCAGGACCCCCAGGGATGGGACCCCTGGGGAAGGGACAGGCAGGACCCCGGGATGGGACCCCTGGGGATGGGACACTCAGGCCCCCAGGGATGGGACCCCGGGATGGGACCCCTGGGGATGGGACAGGCAGGACCCCTGGGGATGGGACCCCTGGGGAAGGGACAGGCAGGACCCCGGGATGGGACCCCTGGGGATGGGACACTCAGGCCCCCAAGGATGGGACCCCGGGATGGGACCCCTGGGGATGGGACAGGCAGGACCCCGGGGGAGGGACCCCAGGATGGGACCCCCTGGGGATGGGACAGGCAGGACCCCGGGATGGGACCCCTAGGGATGGGACAGCCACGACCCCCAGAGATGGGACCCCTGGGGATGGGACAAGCAGGACCCCCAGGGATGGGACCCCTGGGGATGGGACCCCTGGGGATGGGACACTCAGGCCCCCGGGGATGGGACCCCAGGATGGGACCCCTGGGGATGGGATGCCCAAGACCCCCAAGGATGGGACCCCAGGATGGGACCCCTGGGGATGGGACAGGCAGGACCCCAGGATGGGACCCCTAGGGATGGGACAGCCACGACCCCGAGGGATGGGACCCCTGGGGATGGGACAGGCAGGACCCCTGGGGATGGGACCCCTGGGGATGGGACAAGCAGGACCCCGGGATGGGACCCCTGGGGATGGGACCCCCAGGACCCCCAGAGATGGGACCCCTGTGGATGGGACCCCTGGGGATGGGACAAGCAGGACCCCCAGGGATGGGACCCCGGGATGGGACCCCTGGGGATGGGATGCCCAGGACCCCCAGAGATGGGACCCCTGGGGATGGGACAGGCAGGACCCCAGGGAAGGGACGCCGGGATGGGACCCCTGGGGATGGGACAGGCAGGACCCCAGGGAAGGGACCCCCGGGGATGGGACCCCCAGGAGCCCCAGAGATGGGACCCCTGGGGATGGGACAAGCAGGACCCCAGGGAAGGGACCCCAGGATGGGACCCCTGGGGATGGGATGCCCAGGACCCCCAGAGATGGGACCCCTGGGGATGGGACAAGCAGGACCCCAGGGAAGGGACCCCAGGATGGGACCCCTGGGGATGGGACACTCAGTCCCCCAGGGAAGGGACCCCCGGGGATGGGACCCCCAGGAGCCCCAGAGATGGGACCCCTGGGGATGGGACAAGCAGGACCCCGGGATGGGACCCCTGGGGATGGGACCCCTGGGGATGGGACCCCCAGGACCCCCAGAGATGGGACCCCTGGGGATGGGACCAGCAGGATCCCGGGGTGGGACCCCTGGGGATGGGATGCCCAGGACCCCCAGAGATGGGACCCCTGGGGATGGGACAGGCAGGACCCCGGGGGAGGGACCCCGGGATGGGACCCCTGGGCACCCTGGGGGCGGGACCCAACCTGAGCGTCCCCTCAGGGCAGAACGTGTGGGCGTCCCCCTGTCCCCCAGGGCCCGACGCCGGGGTCCCCCAGGGGAGGGACCCCTCCCCAGGACGCGGGGGCCCCCCAGGGCAGGCTGTGGCCGGGGGCGGGGGGGGGTCGTCCCCAACCTGTTCTCCTCGGGGATGTGGAGGGCCATCATGACGAGGGGCTCGGCGCACGCCACCAGCCAGCCCTGCCGCTCGCCCAGGCGGGTGGTCTCCACGGCCAGGGCCTGGGTGGGCACGCGGCTCCAGGTGACGGGCGTCAGGAGCTGGATGAGCAGCCGCGGCGGGCACTGCGGCTCCGCGTTCCTCCGCTCGCTGCTGAACATGGCGGCCGAGATGGGCATGATGTTCTGGGGGGGGGGCGCACACAGGGCGTGAGGCGGGGGGGCCACGCTCTCCTTCGCCCACCCTATCAAGGCCCCTCCGTAGACCCCCGCCAGCCCCAGGCGTCGAGGTTCTCCCTGGCCCATGCTTGTGGACCCAGAGAACTGCGCCCCCCCCCCCCGCCTGAGCCCCAGCACCCCCGGGGGTCCTGCTTCCCCTGGGTCCACCCTGCAGACCCCACTGCTCCCCCCCGGGACCCCGCTGCCCCCGCAAGGACCCTGCTGACCCCCCAAGGACCCCACTGCTCCCCCCCGGGACCCCGCTGCCCCCGCAAGGACCCTGCTGACCCCCCAAGGACCCCACTCCCCCCCCAAGGACCACGCTGACCCTCCCAAGGACCCTGCTGACCCCCCAAGGACCCCACTCCCCCCCCAAGGACCACGCTGACCCTCCCAAGGACCCTGCTGACCCCCACAAGGACCCCACTCCCCCCCCAAGGACCACGCTGACCCTCCCAAGGACCCTGCTGACCCCCACAAGGACCCCACTCCCCCCCCAAGGACCACGCTGACCCTCCCAAGGACCCTGCTGACCCCCACAAGGACCCCACTCCCCCCCAAGGACCACACTGACCCTCCAAGGACCCTGCTGACCCCCACAAGGACCACACTGACCCTCCCAAGGACCCTGCTGACCCCCACAAGGACCCCACTCCCCCCCCAAGGACCACGCTGTCCCCCCAGGGGCCACGCTGACCCTCCCAAGGACTCTGCTGCCTCCCCCAAAACCCCACTGTCCCTCCAAGGACCCCACTCCCCCCACCCCCAGCGATCCCGCTGCCCCCCCAGGACTCTCCTGTCCCCCCAATAACCCCACTGTCCCCTCAATAACCCCACTGCCCCCCCAGTGACCCTCCCGTGCCACCTAGGACCCCCTCCCCACCCCAGGACCCCACCACCCCCCCAGTGACCCTCCCGCCCCTCCTAGGACCCCCCTCCCCACCCCCAGGACCCCACTGCCCCCCAGTGACCCTCCCGTCCCTCCTAGGACCCACTCCCCACCCCCAGGACCCCACTGCCCCCTCAGTGACCCTCCCGTCCCTCCTAGGACCCCACTCCCCACCCCCAGGACCCCACCGCCCCCCCAGTGACCCTCCCGTCCCTCCTAGGACCCCACTCCCCACCCCCAGGACCCCACTGCCCCCTCAGTGACCCTCCCGTCCCTCCTAGGACCCCACTCCCCACCCCCAGGACCCCACCGCCCCCCCAGTGACCCTCCCGTCCCTCCTAGGACCCCACTCCCCACCCCCAGCGACCCCACTGCCCCCCCAGTGACCCTCCCATCCCTCCTAGGACCCCACTCCCCACCCCCAGGACCCCACCGCGCCCCCAGGGCAGCCCGGGGCGGGGGGTCGCAGGCGTCACCTTGAGCTTGCCCAGCTCAAACTGGACGACGTTCTGGCTGGTCGGGAGGGCGAAGACGGCCGGGAAGAGCTTCGTGTTGGGCTCCACCTGCGCGACGCGGCTGCTGCGACGGGGGGGCCGGGACCCGCCCTGCCCCCCCAGCCGCCGCGGGGGTGCCAAGGGGGGGGGGGTGGGGGGGGGGGGCGGGGGGTCCATCCCACCTGGAAGAAGGTGTTGATCTCCTTGCCGTCGGCGGTGAAGGTCAGAGGCCGGTGGCCAGGTCCACCAGGCAGCCGATGACCAGGTCGGCGTGGGTGACGCGCGCCTGCTGCGCGCTGCTGGCGAACTCCCCGCCCCACACCATGTAGCAGTTGCTGCGCTTGATGCTGGGGGGGGGAGAGGGGGTGCTGGGGGGGCTACCTCCCCCAGGGACCCCCCACGGGACCCCCGGGTCCCAGCAACCTCCCCCAGGGACCCCCCACGGGACCCCCGGGTCCCAGCTACCCCCCCCAGTGCCCCCCCCAAGGGACCCCCGGGTCCTGGCTACCCCCCCCAGTGCCCCCCCCAAGGGACCCCCAGCTCCTGGCTACCTCCCCCAGTGCCCCCCCCAAGGGACCCCCAGCTCCTGCCCCTTCCCCATCGCCACCCAAGGGACCCCCAGCTCCTGGCTACCTCCCCATCGCCCCCCAAGGGACCCCCAGCTCCTGCCCCTTCCCCATCACCCCCCAAGGGACCCCCAGCTCCTGCCCCTTCCCCATCGCCCCCCAAGGGACCCCCAGCTCCTGCCCCTTCCCCATCACCCCCCAACGGACCCCCAGCTCCTGCCCCTTCCCCATCGCCCCCCAACGGACCCCCAGCTCCTGCGCCTTCCCCATCGCCCCCCGATCCCAGGCGGGGTCCCATGGGGGTCCCGGCCCGCGCCCCCACCTGTCGTGCACGTTGCCCTTGTCATCGCCCATGGTGACGGTGACGGTGCGGACGCGGGACAGGTCGAAGGCGGGGTCGTGCTGGTGGAAGTCGGGGGTCACCCAGCCCACCCAGACGCTGGAGGGCTCCTGCCCCGCGAAGATCCGCACCGAGTAGTAGTACTGCGGGCAGAGAGGTCAGTGGGGAGGGGGGCCGGGGAGGGGGCGCGGGGGGATGGGGAAGGGATTCGGGGAGGGGGATATGGGGTTGGGGACAGGGTTACAGGGAGGGGGACGGGGATACAGGGACAGGGATATGGGGAGGGGGATCAGGATACCAGGAGGGGGACAGGGATATGGGGAGGGGGATACGGGGAGGGGGATATGGGGATACAGGGAGGGGGATACGGGGAGGGGGATATGGGGATACAGGGAGGGGGATATGGGGAGGGGGATCAGGATACGGGGAGGGGGACAGGGATACGGGGAGGGGGATACGGGGAGGGGGATATGGGGATACAGGGAGGGGGATATGGGGATGGGGGTATGGGGAGGGGGATATGGGGAGGGGGATCAGGATACCAGGAGGGGGATATGGGAATATGAGGAATATGAGGAGGAGAATACGGGGAGGGGGATGGGGATACGGGAATATGGGGAGGGGGGATACGGGGATGGGGATATGGGGAGGGGGATATGAGGAGGGGGATCAGGATACGGGGAGGGGGATACGGGGTCAGGGACAGGGATATGGGAGGGGGTCGGGGGGTGTGGGGTCAGGACGAGGACAGAGAGACAGGGATGGGGCCAGGGATGGGGGGTGGGATGGGGGCCACGGGGACCAGGGGCTGCCGGGGTGGGGATGGCGGGGCACAGATGGGGTGGGGGGTGCCGGGATGGGTGTCCGCGGGGCGCTGGGGTGGGGGGCAGGGGGGCAAAACGAGGGCTGGGGACCCCGGGCTGGGGATTTTGGGGGGCCGCCACCCCCCCACCTACCGTGGTGGTGTTCATGATGACCTCGGGGTCGTCGCGCTCGTCGGGGACCACGTCCTCCTCGAGGCGGGGGACGGTGGGCACGGCGGGGGGGGGCGCGAAGGGGGTCTTCCTGGCCTTGAACAGAAACCTGGGGGGCGCGGGGGAGGGGGGCTGAGGGGGGCACCAGGCCCCACACCCCCCACAGCGGCGACCCCGACAGCCCTGCTCACCCATAGCCGCGCCCCCCCCAGGACCCCACCATGGGGCAATACCCCGTGCACCCCCCAACCCCGCCGTGGGCCCCCCGCCCCCCGTCCCCACTCACCCCCTCCGGGTCTTGCCCTTCTCGGTGGTCGCATCCTTCTCGTTCTCGGCACGGGGCTGGTCCCGGGGGGCCGGGGTGGGGGGACTCCCCCCAGGCCCCTTCTCGCCCTCGCCCTCGCCCTCGGGGTGCCGGGGCCCGGCCGAGCGACGGAGGCGCTCGAATTCGGAGAGGGGCTCGAGGCTGGCGTCCTCGGGGGCTCGGGGGCGCCTGGGGCAGGGGGGTGGCCCGGGGGTGCAGCGGAAGCGGGGGTGGAATTGGACGGGGAGGCTGAGGCGGAGGAAGAGGAGCTCGGGCGGCGCGGCCGGGGAGCCGGGGGCGCGGTGGGCCAGCCGCAGGCACGGCGGGGTCTCCACCGTCCCGTCCATCCGCGTCACTGCGGGGACCCCCACCCCGCCCCGGGGAGGCGTCACGGCCGGGCGGGAGGGGGGCTGCGCCCGGGGACCCCGCGGCCATGGGCGTCCTGCCGGGGCGGGGACCCTCGGGGAGTGGGGACCCCGTGGGGAGTGGGGACCCCGTGGGGACTGGGGGGGATTGGGGCCCCTGCAGTGACACGCGTCACTAATCTGGGGACACCCAGGGTCTGGGGACCCTTTAAACCCTGGGACCCTGCAGGGAGGTGCATCGCCCAGCCCTGGGGACCCCCTGCACCCAGGGACCCCCTGCACCCAGGACCGTGCCCTGGGGACCCCCCACCTCTGGGACCCCCCCTGCACCCTGCACCACCCAGCCTGGGGACCCCCTGCACCCAGGGACCCCCTGCACCCAGCAACCATGCCCTGGGGACCCCCTGCACCCAGGGACCCCCCCCAGCATCCTGCATCGCCCAGCCCTGGGGACCCCCTGCACCCAGGGACCCCTGCACCCAGGGACCGTGCCCTGGGGACCCCCCACCTCTGGAACCCCCCAGCACCCTGCACCACCCAGCCCTGGGGACCCCCTGCACCCAGGGACCATGCCCTGGGGACCCCCCACCTCTGGAACCCCCCAGCACCCTGCACCACCCAGCCCTGGGGACCCCCTGCACCCAGGGACCATGCCCTGGGGACCCCCCCACCTCTGGAACCCCCCAGCACCCTGCACCACCCAGCCCTGGGGACCCCCTGCACCAGGGACCGTGCCCTGGGGACCCCCCACCTCTGGAACCCCCCAGCACCCTGCACCACCCAGCCCTGGGGACCCCCTGCACCCAGGGACCGTGCCCTGGGGACCCCCCACCTCTGGGACCCCCCCAGCACCCTGCACCACCCAGCCCTGGGGACCCCCTGCACCCAGGGACCGTGCCCTGGGGACCCCCCACCTCTGGGACCCCCCAGCACCCTGCACCACCCAGCCCTGGGGACCCCCTGCACCCAGGGACCGTGCCCTGGGGACCCCCCACCTCTGGGACCCCCCAGCACCCTGCACCACCCAGCCCTGGGGACCCCCTGCACCCAGGGACCATGCCCTGGGGACCCCCCACACCCGAGCCCCCCCCCAGCATCCTGCATCGCCCATCCCCAGGCCCCCCCCGCCCACCGTGGGAGCTCCCCGGCCGGCGCAGGACCCCAGGACCCCCCCCCCCACGCACAGACCTCCAGCTGGGGGTGGTCGGGGGGCACCGGCACGAACTGGGGGAGGCTCTTGCTGAACCAGAGGGCGATGGGCCGCTTCATGTTGATGGCGAAGGGCTCGTAGCCCTCCTGCAGCCCGCAGATGCTGAAGAAGCGCAGGCTGCCCACCTCCTGGCCCAGGTTGAGCCGCCCCTCCTGCTCCAGCCCCAGGCTGCACACGGGCACGAAGCCTGCGGCGGGACGGGGGGCTCAGCGCCGGGACCCCCGCCGCAGCCCCCCCGCCGGCCCAGCCGCGGCTCACCCTCGCCCACGTCGAAGTCCTTGAAGGCCAGCTCGGAGCCGGCGTCGCTGATGAGGACCTCCCCGTTGAGGGTGAAGGTGATGTGGCTCTCGGCCAGGTCGATCATGCAGCCCACCACGTCCCCCGCCTGCCACGTGCGGCCGAAGGGCTCGCTGCCCACGTGCCAGCGCTGCGCCTGGGGGGGGGGCACCCGCCGACGCGGGGGGTCAGCGGCACCCGAGGGACGCGGGGGCCTGGGGACCTGGGGGACCTGGGGGCTGGGGCGGAGTCAGGGACCTGGGGGGACCTGGGGGCTGGGGCGGAGTCGGGGACCTGGGGGGACCTGGGGGACCTGGGGGCTGGGGTGGCGGCGGGGACTTGGGGGGACCTGGGGGGACCTGGGGGCTGGGGTGGCGGCGGGGACTTGGGGGGACCTGGTGGACCTGGGGGCTGGGGCAGCGGCGGGGACTTGGGGGGACCTGGGGGGACCTGGGGGCTGGGGTGGAGTCGGGGACCTGGGGGGACCTGGGGGACCTGGGGGCTGGGGCGGAGTCGGGGACTTGGGGGACCTGGGGGGACCTGGGGGCTGGGGTGGCGGCGGGGACTTGGGGGACCTGGTGGACCTGGGGGCTGGGCAGCGGGGGGACTTGGGGGGACCTGGGGGGACCTGGGGGCTGGGGTGGAGTCGGGGACCTGGGGGGACCTGGGGGGACCTGGGGCTGGGGCGGAGTCGGGGACTTGGGGGGACCTGGGGGGACCTGGGGGCTGGGGTGGCGGTGGGGACCTGGGGGGACCTGGGGGGACCTGGGGGCTGGGGTGGCGGCGGGGACTTGGGGGGACCTGGGGGCTGGGGTGGTGGTGGGGACCTGGGGGACCTGGGGGCTGGGGCGGCGTTGGGGACCTGGGGGACCTGGGGGACCTGGGGGCTGGGGTGGTGGTGGGGACCTGGGGGACCTGGGGGCTGGGGCGGCGTTGGGGACCTGGGGGACCTGGGGGACCTGGGGGCTGGGGTGGCGGCGGGGACTTGGGGGGACCTGGGGGCTGGGGGTGGGCGGCGGGGACTTGGGGGGACCTGGGGGCTGGGGTGGCATCGGGGACCTGGGGGACCTGGGGGGACCTGGGGGCTGGGTTGATGGCATCGGGGACCTGGGGACCTGGGGGGACCTGGGGGCTGGGGTGGCATCGGGGACCTGGGGGACCTGGGGGGACCTGGGGGCTGGGGTGGTGGTGGGGACCTGGGGGACCTGGGGGCTGGGCGGCGTTGGGGACCTGGGGGGACCTGGGGGACCTGGGGGCTGGGGTGGCGGCGGGGACTTGGGGCAAGGGGGGTGATTGGGGACCTGGGGGACCTGGGGGCTGGGGCGGAGTCGGGGACCTGGGGGGACCTGGGGGACCTGGGGGCTGGGGTGGCGGCGGGGACTTGGGGGGGACCTGGGGGGACCTGGGGGCCGGGATGGAGTCGGGGACCTGGGGGGAGCTGGGGGACCTGGGGGGACCCGGGGCCAAGGGGGGTGGTCGGGGGCGAGAGGGGCGATTGGGGATACGGAGCGAAGGGAGCAATGGGGGACCCGTGGGGGTTGTGGGGGTCCAGATGGGGTCTCTGGGGGTTCAAGGGGGGGTCTCCGGAGGTCCCGGGGGGTCTCACCCCGGTGCCCGTTGAAGACGTAGGCGAGGTCGTCGGCGCCCAGCTCGACGTCGGGGCGCAGGTGGGGGCGCGCCCAGCCCACCCGCATCTCCCCGTGGTGACGGCCTCGAACTCGAAGTACCACTTGCCGGCGCGCACCGCGTAGCCCCCGCTCGGCGCGGAAGATGCGGGCCCTGTCCCCCCGGCCCCGCGGCACCCCCTGGGCGGCTGCGGGCACGGGCTGTGGGCACCCCGCCACCGCCGGGGCGCCCCGCGCCCCCACGCACCGCCCCGCGCCCCCACTCACCGCCCCGCGGTGCCCCCAAACAGCGCCCCGCGCCCCCACGCACCACGCCGTGCCCCCAAACAGCGCCCCGCGCCCCCACGCACCGCCCCGCGGTGCCCAAACAGCGCCCCGCACCCCCACGCACCACGCCGTGCCCCCAAACAGCACCCCGCGCCCCCACGCACCGCCCCGCGCCCCCACGCACCGCCCCGCGCCCCAAACAGCGCCCCGCGCCCCCACGCACCGCCCCGCGCCCCCACGCACCGCGCCGTGCCCCCAAACAGCGCCCCGCGCCCCCACGCACCGCCCCGCGGTGCCCCCAAACAGCGCCCCGCGCCCCCACGCACCACGCCGTGCCCCCAAACAACGCCCCGCGCCCCCACGCACCGCCCCGCGCCCCCAAACAGCCGCCCCGCGCCCCCACGCACCGCCCCGCGGCCCCCCCAGCCCGCGCCCCCCCAGACCCCGCGCCCCCCAGCCCTCGCGCCCCGCAGCCCCGGCGCCCCCAGCCCCCGCGCCCCCCAGCCCCTGCCCCCCCCAGCCCCCGCGCCCCCCAGCCCCGGCGCCCCCCAGCCCTCGCGCCCCGCAGCCCCGGCGCCCCCAGCCCCCCCGCCCCCCAGCCCCTGCCCCCCCCAGCCCCCGCGCCCCCAGCCCCGGCGCCCCCCAGCCCTCGCCCCCCAGCCCCGGCGCCCCCAGCCCCGGCGCGCCCCAGCCCCCGCGGCCCCCCAGCCCCGGCGCCCCCAGCCCCCGCGCCCCCCAGCCCTCGCTCCCCCCAGCCCCGGCGCCCCCAGCCCCCGCCCCCCCCAGCCCCCGCGCCCCCCAGCCCGCGCCCCCCGGCACTCACGGCTCTCGGGGTCGGGGGGCTCCACGTTGTAGCCGTGCCCCAGCAGGGTGCGCACGGCCTGGCACAGGCTCTCGCGGTTGGCGCGCTTGGTGCGCTCGTCCAGCAGGTGGTACGGCACCAGGCGCGGGTTCCGCTTGCGCTTGATGTCCTGCGCCACGCCGCGCGTGGGCACGGGGCGCGGGGGGGGCGCGGGGGTGCGGGGACCCACGCGGGAACGGGGCACCCGGGGGCAGGGGGACGTGGGGGTGCGGGGACCCACGCGGGAACGGGGCACCCGGGGGCAGGGGGACGCGGGGATGCGGGGACCCACGCGGGAACGGGGCACCCGGGGCAGGGGGACGTGGGGGTGCGGGGCCCCACGCGGGAACGGGGCACCCGGGGGCAGGGGGACGTGGGGGTGCGGGGACCCACGCAGGCACGGGGCACTCGGGGGCAGGGGGACGTGGGGGTGCGGGGACCCACGCGGGAACGGGGCACCCGGGGGCAGGGGGACGTGGGGGTGCGGGGACCCACGCGGGCACAGGGCACCCGGGGGCAGGGGGACGTGGGGCTGCGGGGACCCACGCGGGAACGGGGCACCCGGGGGCAGGGGGGACGTGGGGGTGCGGGGACCCACGCGGGAACGGGGCACCCGGGGGCAGGGGGACGTGGGGCTGCGGGGACCCACGCGGGAACGGGGCACCCGGGGGCAGGGGGACGTGGGGGTGCGGGGACCCACGCGGGCACAGGGCACCCGGGGGCAGGGGGGACGTGGGGCTGCGGGGACCCACGCGGGAACGGGGCACCCGGGGGCAGGGGGACGTGGGGGTGCGGGGCCCCACGCGGGAACGGGGCACCCGGGGGCAGGGGGACGCGGGGGTGCGGGGGACCCACGCGGGCACGGGGCACCCGGGGGCAGGGGGACGTGGGGGTGCGGGGGACCCACGCAGGCACGGGGCACCCGGGGGCAGGGGGACGTGGGGCTGCGGGGACCCACGTGGGAACGGGGCACCCGGGGGCAGGGGGACGTGGGGGTGCGGGGACCCACCATGTTCGCGGGGCACCCAGTGGGCAGGGCGACACCCCGGGGGCAGGGGGCACGTGGGGGCAGGGGGACACCCCACGGGCAGGGGGACATGTGGACATCGCCGTGGGCGGGGGGGGACATGGGGACACCACCACCGTGGGCGTGGGGACATCGCCACCAGGGACAGGGGGACACCCGCTACCCTGAACGGGGGGTCAAGGGGGTGCAGAGCACCCAGAGCCACGGGGCGGGGGGGACATGGGGAGGGGGGACACGGAGGGGGGGAAACGGGGGGGGGTGGGGTGCGACACGGGGGGCACAGGGGAACCTCAAGCAGAAGCACGGGGAGATGCGGGCGAGGGGACACGGGGGCCAGAGCAGCGCGGGTGGCGCGGGCGCCGGGGGGTCCCGGGGGGGGGGTCCTCGGGGGGGGGTCCCCACCTGGACGGTGCTGTAGGTCCAGCCCTGCTGGACGCGGTCGCGCGCCCACACGTTGTGCCCGTTCTCGGCGAGGCGATCGACCAGCGCCAGCTGCGCCGGCGTCAGCCGCACGTGCGCCAGGTCCAGCGGCGCCGGCTTGTACCCGTTGGCCATCGTGTACCTGGGGGGGGGCCACGCCTCAGCCACGCCCGCGCCACGCCCGCGCCACGCCCGCCCCGGCACCCCGACCGCGCCCCAGCGGGGACCCCCAGCCCCGGACCCCCAGCGGCACCGCAGCGGGGACGCCGGCGGCACCCCAACGCGGACCCCCAACGGGGATGCCAACAGGGACCCCCAACCCAGGACCCCCAGCGGCACCCCAACGCGGACCCCCAACGGGGATGCCAACAGGGACCCCCCCAACTGCACCCCCAACTGCACCCCAACGCGGACCCCAATGGGGATGCCAACAGGGACCCCCAACCCAGGACCCCCAACTGCACCCCAACGCGGACCCCCAACGGGGATGCCAACAGGGACCCCCAACCCAGGACCCCCAACTGCACCCCCAACTGCACCCCAACGCGGACCCCCAACGGGGATGCCAACAGGGACCCCCAACCCAGGACCCCCCAACTCCACCCCCAACTGCACCCCAACGCACCCCCAACGGGGATGCCAACAGGGACACCCAAACCAGGACCCCCAACTGCACCCCAATGCGGACCCCCAACAGGGGATGCCAACAGGGACCCCCAACCCAGGAACCCCCAACTGCACCCCCAACTGCACCCCAACGCGGACCCCCAACGGGGATGCCAACAGGGACACCCAAACCAGGACCCCCAACTGCACCCCAATGCGGACCCCCAACAGGGGATGCCAACAGGGACACCCAACCCAGGACCCCCAACTCCACCCCCAACTGCACCCCAATGCGGACCCCCAACGGGGATGCCAACAGGGACCCCCAACCCAGGACCCTCAACTGCACCCCCAACTGCACCCCAACGCAGACCCCCAACGGGGATGCCAACAGGGACCCCCAACCCAGGACCCCCAACTGCACCCCCAACTGCACCCCAACACAGACCCCCAACGGGGATGCCAACAGGGACACCCAAACCAGGACCCCCAGCGGCACCCCAACGCGGACCCCCAACAGGGATGCCAACAGGGACCCCCAAACCAGGACCCCCAACTGCACCCCCAACTGCACCCCAACGCAGACCCCCAACGGGGATGCCAACAGGGACCCCCAACCCAGGGACCCCCAACTGCACCCCCAACTGCACCCCAACACGGACCCCCAACGGGGATGCCAACAGGGACCCCCAACCCAGGACCCCCAACTGCACCCCCAACTGCACCCCAACACAGACCCCCAATGGGGATGTCAACAGGGACACCCAACCCAGGACCCCCAACTGCACCCCCAACTGCACCCCAATGGGGACACCAGCGGCACCCCAATGCGGACCCCCAGCCCCGGACCCCCAGCGGCACCGCAGCGGGGACGCCAGCGGCACCCCAACTGCACCCCAATGGGGACCCCCAACCCAGGACCCTCAACAGGGACCCCAACTGCACACCAGTGGGGACACCAATGGGGACCCCCAATGGTACCCCAACAGGGACCCCCAACCCAGGACCCCCAACTGCACCACAACGGGGATGCCAACGGCACCCCAATGCGGACCCCCAACCCAGGACCCTCAACAGGGACCCCCAAACTGGGACCCCCCCCTCTAGCAAGCTCAAATTGGGACCTCCGAAGTGGGGCCCCCCCTCCGCGGACCCCAACCCAGCCCCCCCAAGCCCCCCACTCACGTTTTGGGGAGTTTGACCTTTTTGAGGTTCTCCTCGGCTTTCTCGTCGGCCATGCCCACGTGGCAGCCCAGCGCCAGCAGGGTCCTGGGGGGGCGCGGGGTGAGGGGGGGACCCCAAAACCCGGCCCGGCCCCGTCTGGGGGGGCACAGCATGGGGGGACCCCAAAACCCCACCCCCAGCCCAGCCTGGGACAGCACGGGGTGAGGGGGGACCCCAAAACCCGGCCCAGCCCCGTCTGGGGGGGGCACAGCATGGGGGGACCCCAAAACCCGGCCTGGCCCCGTCTGGGGGGGCACAGCATGGGGGGACCCCAAAACCCGGCCTGGCCCCATCTGGGGGGGCACAGCATGGGGGGACCCCAAAACCCAGCCCCCAACCCCAGCCCAGTCAGGGGGACATGGGAAGAGGGGGGACCCCAAAAACCCAGCCCATTTGGGGGTGTCACAGAGTGACGGGGGACCCCAAAGCCCAGCCCATTTGGGGGGGTCACAGAGTGGGGGGGTGTCACAGAGTGACAGGGGACCCCAAAGCCCAGCCCATTTGGGGGGGGGGTCACAGAGTGACGGGGGACCCCAGCCCCAGCCCCAGCCTGGAGAGGACACAGCAAGACCGGGCGGGGGGGGGGGCACCCCAAAACCCGCCCGCCCGCCTCCCCGCAGCCCGCAGCCCCCCCGGGCCCCCCCAAAACCCGCGCCCCCTCACTTGAGGGTCTCCCCCGACATCTGGAGGTTGTAGCTGCGCTCGGGCTCGGGCAGGCTCTGGAAGCCCACCAGGCAGGGGTGCAGCCGCCGGTTGTCGTCCCGGACCTGGGGGGGCCGCGGCGTGAGACCCCCCTCCCGGCGCCCCAAACCCCGCCGGGGAGGGGAGGGGGCCCTGCCGGGGGGGCTCTGCTGCGACACCGGGGGGGGCCTATTGCACCCGCGCGGGGGGGGGGGGTCAGGGGAGGCTTGGGGGTGCTCCATGGCACCCCAGGGGGACTGGGGGGCTTGGGGGGTCCCATTGCACCCCAGGGGGATTGGGGGGGCTCGGGGGTCCCATTGCACCCCAGGGGGATTGGGGCGGGCTCGGGGGGTGTCCCATTGCACCCCAGGGGGATTGGGGGGGCTCGGGGGGGGGATCCCATTGCACCCCAGCGGGACTGGGGGGGCTCGGGGGGGGTCCCATTGCACCCCAGGGGGATTGGGGTACTTGGGGGGCCTCGGGGGGGTCCCATTGCACCCCAGGGGGATTGGGGGGGCTCGGGGGGGGATCCCATTGCACCCCAGGGGGACTGGGGGGGCTCGGGGGGGTCCCATTGCACCCCAGGGGGATTGGGGGGGCTCGGGGGTCCCATTGCACCCCAGGGGGATTGGGGGGGCTCGGGGGGGGATCCCATTGCACCCCAGGGGGACTGGGGGGGCTCGGGGGGGGATCCCATTGCACCCCAGGGGGATTGGGGTACTTGGGGGGCCTCGGGGGGGTCCCATTGCACCCCAGGGGATTGGGGGGGCTCGGGGGTCCCATTGCACCCCAGGGGGATTGGGGGGGCTCGGGGGGGGTCCCATTGCACCCCAGGGGGATTGGGGTACTTGGGGGGCCTCGGGGGGTCCCATTGCACCCCAGGGGGATTGGGGGGGCTCGGGGGTCCCATTGCACCCCAGGGGGATTGGGGGGGCTCGGGGGGGTCCCATTGCACCCCAGGGGGATTGGGGTACTTGGGGGGTCTCGGGGGGGTCCCATTGCACCCCAGGGGGATTGGGGGGGCTCGGGGGGTCCCATTGCACCCCAGGGGGATTGGGGGGGCTCGGGGGGGGATCCCATTGCACCCCAGCGGGACTGGGGGGGCTCGGGGGGGGTCCCATTGCACCCCAGGGGGATTGGGGTACTTGGGGGGCCTCGGGGGGGTCCCATTGCACCCCAGGGGGATTGGGGGGGCTCGGGGGGGGATCCCATTGCACCCCAGGGGGACTGGGGGGGCTCGGGGGGGTCCCATTGCACCCCAGGGGGATTGGGGTACTTGGGGGGTCTCGGGGGGGTCCCATTGCACCCCAGGGGGATTGGGGTGGGCTCGGGGGGGGATCCCATTGCACCCCAGGGGGACTGGGGGGGCTCGGGGGGGGTCCCATTGCACCCCAGGGGGATTGGGGTACTTGGGGGGCCTCGGGGGGGTCCCATTGCACCCCAGGGGGATTGGGGGGGCTCGGGGGGGGATCCCATTGCACCCCAGGGGGATTGGGGGGGCTCGGGGGGGGATCCCATTGCACCCCAGGGGGACTGGGGGGGCTCGGGGGGGGTCCCATTGCACCCCAGGGGGATTGGGGTGGGCTCGGGGGGTGTCCCATTGCACCCCAGGGGGATTGGGGGGGCTCAGGGGGGGGATCCCATTGCACCCCAGGGGGACTGGGGGGGCTCGGGGGGGGTCCCATTGCACCCCAGGGGGATTGGGGTGGGCTCGGGGGGGGATCCCATTGCACCCCAGGGGGATTGGGGGGGCTCGGGGGGGGATCCCATTGCACCCCAGGGGGACTGGGGGGGCTCGGGGGGGGTCCCATTGCACCCCAGGGGGATTGGGGTACTTGGGGGGCCTCGGGGGGGTCCCATTGCACCCCAGGGGGATTGGGGTGGGCTCGGGGGGTGTCCCATTGCACCCCAGGGGGATTGGGGGGGCTCGGGGGTCCCATTGCACCCCAGGGGGATTGGGGGGGCTCGGGGGGGGATCCCATTGCACCAAAGGGGGACTGGGGGGGCTCGGGGGGGGATCCCATTGCACCCCAGGGGGACTGGGGGGGCTCGGGGGGGTCCCATTGCACCCCAGGGGGATTGGGGGGGCTCGGGGGTCCCATTGCACCCCAGGGGGATTGGGGGGGCTCGGGGGGGGATCCCATTGCACCCCAGCGGGACTGGGGGGGCTCGGGGGGGGTCCCATTGCACCCCAGGGGGATTGGGGTACTTGGGGGGCCTCGGGGGGGTCCCATTGCACCCCAGGGGGATTGGGGGGGGCTCGGGGGGGGATCCCATTGCACCCCAGGGGGATTGGGGGGGCTCGGGGGGGGATCCCATTGCACCCCAGGGGGACTGGGGGGGCTCGGGGGGGGTCCCATTGCACCCCAGGGGGATTGGGGTGGGCTCGGGGGGTGTCCCATTGCACCCCAGGGGGATTGGGGGGGCTCAGGGGGGGGATCCCATTGCACCCCAGGGGGACTGGGGGGGCTCGGGGGGGGTCCCATTGCACCCCAGGGGGATTGGGGTGGGCTTGGGGGGGTCCCATTGCACCCCAGGGGGATTAGGGGGAGATTGGGGGGGCTAGGGGGGTCCCATTGCACCCCAGGGGGATTGGGGTGGGCTTGGGGGGGTCCCATTGCACCCCAGGGGGATTAGGGGGAGATTGGGGGGGCTAGGGGGGGTCCCATTGCACCCCAGGGGCATTGGGGGATCGGGGGGCTCAGGGGCTGCCCCCCACACCCCAGGGGGATTGGGGGGGGCTGGGGGGGTCCCATTGCACCCCAGGGGGATTGGGGGGGTCAGGGGGGCTCAGGGGGTACCCCCCACACCCCAGGGGGATGGGGGGGCTCCGGGGGGGCGCGGGGGACCCCGACTCACGGGGCCGTAGGTCCAGCCCTGCTCGATGCGCGTCAGCGCCCACAGCTCGTGGATGTTCTCAGCCAGCTTCTCGCGGATGCGCTCCAGGTGGGGGGGCAGCACGATCTGGGGGGCAGCACGGTCGGGGGGGGGGGGGGCAGCACGATCCGGGCACCCCACGAGCAGCCGCTCACACCCCCCCGGCCACCAGCACCCCAAACTCCTGGCTGGGGAACCCTCACCCTCTCCATGCCCGAGACCCCCAAGCCCTATCTAAGCCCCCAAACCCCTGTCCAAGCCCCCAAGATCCCCACGCCCCCAGACCCCAGCCCAGCACCCCAAATCCCCATCCAAGCCCCCCCAAACCCCAAAGCACCAGCCCCCCAACATCAGCCCCCCAAAACCCCCAGGTCCCTAAAGCCCATCCCCCAAACTCCACCCAAGACCCCCCAGACCCCACTCAAGCCCCCCAGACCCCCAAACCACCACCCAAGACCCCCCAGACCCCACTCAATCCCCCCAGACCCCCAAACCACCACCCAAGACCCCCCAGACCCCACTCAATCCTCCCAGACCCCCAAAACTCCACCCAAGACCCCCCAGACCCCACTCAATCCCCCCAGACCCCCAAAACTCCACCCAAGACCCCCCAGACCCCACTCAAGCCCCCCAGACCCCCAAAACTCCACCCAAGACCCCCCAGACCCCACTCAAGCCCCCCCGACCCCCAAACCACCACCCAAGACCCCCCAGACTCTACTCAATCCCCCCAGACCCCCAAACCACCACCCAAGACCCCCCAGACCCCACTCAAGCCCCCCCAGACCCCCAAACTCCACCCAAGACCCCCCAGACCCCACTCAATCCCCCCAGACCCCCAAACCACCACCCAAGACCCCCCAGACCCCACTCAATCCCCCCAGACCCCCAAAACTCCACCCAAGACCCCCCAGACCCCACTCAAGCCCCCCAGACCCCCAAAACTCCACCCAAGACCCCCCAGACCCCACTCAAGCCCCCCCCGACCCCCAAACCACCACCCAAGACCCCCCAGACTCTACTCAATCCCCCCAGACCCCCAAACCACCACCCAAGACCCCCCAGACCCCACTCAAGCCCCCCAGACCCCCAAACTCCACCCAAGACCCCCCAGACCCCACTCAATCCCCCCAGACCCCCAAAACTCCACCCAAGACCCCCAGACCCCACTCAAGCCCCCCAGACCCCCAAAACTCCACCCAAGACCCCCCAGACCCCACTCAAGCCCCCCCCGACCCCCAAACCACCACCCAAGACCCCCCAGACTCTACTCAATCCCCCCAGACCCCCAAACCACCACCCAAGACCCCCCAGACCCCACTCAAGCCCCCCCAGACCCCCAAACTCCACCCAAGACCCCCCAGACCCCACTCAATCCCCCCAGACCCCCAAACCACCACCCAAGACCCCCCCAGACCCCACTCAATCCCCCCAGACCCCCAAAACTCCACCCAAGACCCCCCAGACCCCACTCAAGCCCCCCAGACCCCCAAAACTCCACCCAAGACCCCCCAGACCCCACTCAAGCCCCCCCCGACCCCCAAACCACCACCCAAGACCCCCCAGACTCTACTCAATCCCCCCAGACCCCCAAACCACCACCCAAGACCCCCCAGACCCCACTCAAGCCCCCCCAGACCCCCAAACTCCACCCAAGACCCCCCAGACCCCACTCAATCCCCCCAGCCCCCCAAACCACCACCCAAGACCCCCCAGACCCCACTCAATCCCCCCAGACCCCCAAAACTCCACACAAGACCCCCCAGACCCCACTCAAGCCCCCCAGACCCCCAAAACTCCACCCAAGACCCCCCAGACCCCACTCAAGCCCCCCCCGACCCCCAAACCACCACCCAAGACCCCCCAGACTCTACTCAATCCCCCCAGACCCCCAAACCACCACCCAAGACCCCCCAGACCCCACTCAATCCCCCCAGACCCCCAAACTCCACCCAAGACCCCCCAGACCCCACTCAATCCCCCCAGCCCCCCAAACCACCACCCAAGACCCCCCAGACCCCACTCAAGCCCCCCCAGACCCCCACCTGGAGGGTGTCGACGGGGCAGGGGGTGAAGGCGGTGTGGGGCAGGGCCTGGGTGGGCCCCAGGAGGCTGCGGGTTCCGGGGGGCCCCTCGCCCCGATACGCCTTGATGGGCTCGAGGCGCAGGCGCTCGCGGGGCAGCAGGGCCTCGGCGCAGGGCGAGTACCCCGGGGGGGGCACGAACTGGAACTCCCCGTGGCGGCCCCCCAGCAGGAACCGCAGCCTGGGGGGGGGGCGGCGTGGGCAGCACCCCGGGGTCCTCGTCAGCCCCACGGCGCCCCCAGAGCCACAGCACCCCCCAGAGCCCCCCCAGAGCCCCCCCAGAGCCACAGCATCCCCCAAACTCACAGCACCCCCCCAGAGCTCCCCCAGAGCCACAGCACCCCCCAAAGCCCCCCCAGACTCACAGCACCCCCCCAGAGCCCCCCCAGAGCCACAGCATCCCCCAAACTCACAGCACCCCCCCAGAGCTCCCCCAGAGCCACAGCACCCCCCAGAGCCCCCCCAGACTCACAGCACCCCCCCAGAGCCCCCCCAGAGCCACAGCACCCCCCAAAGCCCCCCCAGACTCACAGCACCCCCCCAGAGCCCCCCCAGAGCCACAGCATCCCCCAAAGCCCCCCCAGAGCCACAGCACCCCCCAGAGCCCCCCCAGAGCCACAGCACCCCCCCAGCACCCCTCCAGCCCCCCGCCTCACTTGACACCTGCCGAGAAGCAAGTAGAGACCCCCAGCACCCCCCCCCCGGACCCCCCAGTCCCCCCCAGGACCCCCAGCCCCCCGCCTCACTTGATGCCAGCCGAGAAGCAAGCAGAGCCCCCCAGCATCCCCAGGACTCCCCAGCCCCCTCCGGCCGTCCCGGACCCCCAGGACCCCCCGGACCCCCCCTCACTTGACGCCGGCCGAGAAGCTGGCGACGGGGGAGAAGAGGGTGTCGAGGTTGAAGCCCTCGAGGACCCCCTGCACGGGGCAGCCGTTGATGCGGAAGGAGGCGCTGGGGACCCCCAGGTCCAGGCAGCAGCTCACCACGTCCCCCGCACCCAGCGCCCGCCGCTGCGGGGACCCCACCGGGCGGGCCACCCCGCCTGCGGGCGGGCGTCACGGCGGGGGCGGGGGGCGCGGGGGGCGAGGGGGGCGAGGGGGGCCCGGGGGGTGCTGGGGGCGCGGGGGGTGCTGGGGGTGCTGGGGGCGAAGGGGGTGCTGGGGGCGCGGGGGGTGCTGGGGGGTGCTGGGGATGTGGGGGGTGCTGGGGGCGAGGGGGGCGCCGGGGGTGCGGGGGGTGCTGGGGGTGAGGGGGGTGCTGGGGGCGAAGGGGGGCGCTGGGGGTGCTGGGGATGTGGGGGGCGCTGGGGGCGCGGGGGGTGCTGGGGGCGCGGGGGGCGAGGGGGCCCGGGGGGTGCTGGGGGGCGAGGGGTGCTGGAGGCGAGGGGGGTGCTGGGGGCGAGGGGGGCGCGGGGGGTGCTGGGGATGTGGGGGGTGCTGGGGGCGCGGGGGGCGCGGGGGGTGCTGGGGGCGAGGGGGCCCCGGGGGGTGCTGGGGATGTGGGGGGTGCTGGGGGTGAGGGGGGCGCTGGGGGTGCTGGGGATGTGGGGGGCGCGGGGGGTGCTGGGGGCGAGGGGGCCCGGGGGGTGCTGGGGATGTGGGGGAGCTGGGGGTGAGGGGGGCGCTGGGGGTGCTGGGGATGTGGGGGGTGCTGGGGGTGCTGGGGGTGAGGGGGGCCCGGGGGGTGCTGGGGGCGTTGGGGGCGAGGGGGGCGAGGGGGGCCCGGGGGGTGCTGGGGGCGCGGGGGGCGAGGGGGGCGAGGGGGGCCCGAGGGGTGCTGGGGGCGAGGGGGCCCGGGGGGTGCTGGGGATGTGGGGGGTGCTGGGGGTGAGGGGGGCCCGGGGGGTGCTGGGGGACACGATGGGGCGAGGGGGAACACGGGGGGCGAGGGGGGTGCTGAGGGACATGGGGGGCGCGGGGGCGCGGGGGGACATGGGGGCGCGGGGGGACATGGGGGGGACATGTCAGGGGACGTGGGGGGCGGGGGAGTATGGGGGGCGCGGGGGGATAGGGGAGGGGACGGGGAGACACGGGGGGACACGGGGGGAATACGTCAGGGGGGTTCCCATTGAGGGGGGTCCCATGGAGGGGTTCCCTCGGGAGGGGGGGTCCCGCGGGATGTCTGGGTCCCGCACGGGGGGTGGGGGTCCCGCAGGGAGGGTGGGGGTCCCGCGGGGAGGGCGGGGGTCCCGCGGGGGGGGGGGTACCTGTCCAGATGTGGAGGCCGTCGAAGGCGAAGGAGCAGAGGTCGTCGCCGGCGCCGTTGCCCCCCCAGCCCTCGCCCCCGCCCGGGTAGGGGCTGTAGCCCCCCGCCGCCCCCCAGCCCACGCGCAGGTGGGTGGGCTGCGGCGTCAGGAAGGGCTGCGCGCGCTCCACGGCCACCTCGAAGTACCAGCGGCCGTACTGCGTCGAGCCCTCGTGCGTCCCCCACGAAGATGTTGGGGCGCACGCTGCGCGGGGGGTCAGCAAGGGGCGCCCCCAGGGGCACCCACACCGCCCGGGGCACCCCCAGAGCCCCAGGGGCTCCCCCAGGCACCCCCAGGGGCACCCCGAGACCCCCAGGGCACCCAGGGGCTCCCCCAGGCACCCCCAGACCCCCAGGGGCACCCTGAGACCCCCAGGGCACCCAGGGGCTCCCCCAGGCACCCCCAGGGGCACACCCAGACCCCCCAGGGGCATCCCGAGACCCCAGGGGCACACCCAGACACCCCCAGGGGCACCCCGAGACACCCAGGGGCACCCAGACCCACCCAGACCCCCCCAGACCACCCAGGGGCACACCCAGACCCCCAGGGCACCCAGGGGCTCCCCCAGACACCCCCAGACCCCCAGGGGCACCCTGAGACCCCCAGAACACCCAGGGGCACCCCGAGACCCCCAGAACACCCAGGGGCTGCCCCAGACCCCCCCAGACCCCCAGGGGCACCCTGAGATCACCACAGACCCCAGGAGCCCCCCAAGGACACCCAGAGACCCCTGTGAGCCCCCCAGGAGCCCCCCAGGGACACTCCAAGGACACCCAGAGACCCTCAGGAGCCCCCCACGTCCCCGAGGAGCCCCCCAGGGACACCCAGAGACCCCCAGGAGCCCCCCAGGGACACCCAGAGACCCCTGTGAACCCCCCAGGAGCCCCCCAGGGACACCCAGAGACCCCCAGGAGCCCCCCACATCCCCCAGGAGCCCCCCAAGGACATCCAGAGACCCTCAGGAGCCCCCAGGGACACCCAGAGACCCCTGTGAGCCCCCAGGAGCCCCCCAGGGACACCCAGAGACCCCTGTGAGCCCCCCAGGAGCCCCCCAGGGACACTCCAAGGACACCCAGAGACCCCTGTGAGCCCCCCACGTCCCCCAGGAGCCTCCCCAAGGACACCCAGAGACCCTCAGGAGCCCCCAGGGACATCCAGAGACCCCTGTGAGCCCCCCAGGAGCCCCCCAAGGACACCCAGAAACCCTCAGGAGCCCCCCACGTCCCCCAGGAGCCCCCCAAGGACACCCAGAGACCCCCAGGAGCCCCCCAGGAACCTCTCAAGGTCCCGCAGGAGGTGCCAGGAGCATCCCGGCCCCCCCCGGCCCCCCCCGGCCCCCCAGGCCCCCCACCTGGTGACGTAGTTGACCAGGCCCGTCTGCAGCAGCAGGTCTCGCCGCGGCAGGAGGTTCTCGGTGATGAGGTTCTGGTTGGAGCGCACGGCCACGGCGTTGCACACGCAGAGCGAGCAGAGCACGTCCAGCACCTGCCGGGGGGCATTCGCACGCCTGCCCGCGCCCGCCGCCCGCGCCCCCCCCGAGACCCCTCCCCACCTTGTGGTTGCGGCCGTGCTTGTCCAGGAGGGAGATGATGGACTTGATGTGGTTCTCCTGGATGATGTTGAGGACCTCGGGGCTCTCGATGAGGACGCAGTAAAGCACCTCGAG
>NW_027441250.1:0-123088 GCF_949628215.1 Phalacrocorax aristotelis | reverse complement strand
AAACGCACGTTGCTCGCAACCACCTGCAACGCGACCCCTCAGGACGAATCGCTACGCTTCAGCCCCACCCGTCACCGCTCACCCTGTGCCTGGGCACCCCTCCGGTGCCCAGGTCCCGCTCGGCTCCTCACACGCGTCCACAAAGAAAAATTACCACAACGGGCTCATAGAGCCAACAGCCACATCTTCCCTCCAGATACACCGCACACCAACTCACCCGCTTACAGCGCCGTCCTCCATCACCCTGCACCACTCCTCCCTCGGCACCTGCCAAACCGATGCCAAAACACGTCACCTGCATGCACAGCGACAGCTGAACCACGACGCAGGTCTCGATCGCACGTAGGAACACCCCTCGAGAGCCCAACTAGGGCGGCTCTTAAACATGAGCACAATACATCAAACATTAAGCCCAGCACACAGACAAGCCAGAACACCCTTGACACGCTACCTGCTCAGCTAAGGCTCTAGCTCCCTCCCCCCCCAGACACCTACGGTTGTTCCCTGGGGGCCCCACAAAACCCAACAGGAATTACTTCCCTCACCCCACCGACAACAGCCAGTCGATCCAAGACGGCTGCAAAATTCCTTCCCCCCCACCCCCGCCAAAGCCTGGGCGCATCCCTAGATGCCAGCACCACCCGCCTTGCCCTGACTCTACATCCCCGGGCAGGGCGGCTCCAAGACAAACACAGAACAACGCTACACAGAACGCTACAGCCAACGCGCCCCGAAGGATGAGAGGCAGCTCTCGGAGAGAACGACGACACCCAGACGGAAAGACGGCAAGACCGCCTGCGGGACCCCAACGGTGACGTCAGCAGGCCCTACGGCAACGCCAGAGCACGCCGACAGCTTCGCAGGCCCCGTGACAAGAGCTTCCTCTCACAACCGAGACGACAGACGTGCAACCAGCCCAGCTTCAAGACCTAACCGCCTAAGGATGCAAGGAAGAAATGCCAGCCCCAAAAAACTCACAGCGACAGAGCGGCGCTGCTCACGCAGCCGGAACGACGCCGCCCAAGACGCCCGTCCGAGACGCCAAAACGATCCACGCCCGAAGCTTGCGACGCCAAAAGAGAAGCGCCCGACGGGCGCCGAGCCCACGACTAGGGCCTCGCCGGGCCCTACTAACGCTGCCGAGGCACCTGCCTGGCTCCTAAAGAACAAAGAGAGCAACCGAGACCCCGAGGAAGGTCGGAGACACCCAACACGAAACACACACACTGCACAATAACGCACACAGCCTGGAACCGCCCTGCCCGGCACACGTTCCCGTCACATTGAAGAGGAACCCGCTCCTTTTCCCTGCTCTCAAAGGGGACCGCTTCCCGGACAGCCCCGCTCCGCTGCACCATCCTTAAAACCCCTGCCTCCCCCAACCCCTTCCCCAGCACCGTTGCCTCAACTTAGCTTTCAAGGGGCCGAGAGTCTCGGTCCACCCATCCTTCAGAAGAACAAGCGCACGGTCAGCCCACTGCATCGGTCCTCCACGTGCCAGGTGCCTTTTCATCACCTAAACAAAAACAACAACAATACACACACAGCAGCCCTGTCAGCCGGCATCCCCATCACTCCACAAGGACCTACCCCCCGCAACGCCCCCCACCTCACGCGCGCCCGGCTGCTCCGCTCACCCGGCTGCTCCGTGCCCGTTCCGGACTGAGGACGAACGCCATCCCCTGCGGCCCCTAGAGATACCACAGGGCACACAAAGATTACCGTCGCTCCGCCAAAAAAGGAAGAACGAACCACACCAGCCCCGCGCCCCTCCCCTCTGCGACCCAGCTCACCTCAAACGCGCATCCAGGCCCAAAGGCAGCGGCGCACAACAACCTGCAAAACCAGAGACAAACGCTTCAACTGAGTGGCCGTACGACACCTTGCTCTCAAACAGCCGCCTGGCCTTCAAGCCCCTCACCTCTCGGACCTCTCGTCGGCACGCGGCGTCTCCCCTCCGAAGCCTGCGTGCGGCACCTGCAAGAACCCAAGCAAAAAAGGACCCGCTCACGTGCTGCGGGAGTCTCAGGATACCCGCACAAACCCCCCATCTCAGACACGCACCTTTTCCTCGACAGCTCACCTGCCTGGCCTCCATCAGATCCGGTTGCCGTCTTGAGGCTCGCCCACCACCTGCAAGAGCCAAACGCACGTTGCTCGCAACCACCTGCAACGCGACCCCTCAGGACGAATCGCTACGCTTCAGCCCACCCGTCACCGCTCACCCTGTGCCTGGGCACCCCTCCGGTGCCCAGGTCCCGCTCGGCTCCTCACACGCGTCCACAAAGAAAAATTACCACAACGGGCTCATAGAGCCAACAGCCACATCTTCCCTCCAGATACACCGCACACCAACTCACCCGCTTACAGCGCCGTCCTCCATCACCCTGCACCACTCCTCCCTCGGCACCTGCCAAACCGATGCCAAACACGTCACCTGCATGCACAGCGACAGCTGAACCACGACGCAGGTCTCGATCGCACGTAGGAACACCCCTCGAGAGCCCAACTAGGGCGGCTCTTAAACATGAGCACAATACATCAAACATTAAGCCCAGCACACAGACAAGCCAGAACACCCTTGACACGCTACCTGCTCAGCTAAGGCTCTAGCTCCCTCCCCCAGACACCTACGGTTGTTCCCTGGGGGCCCACAAAACCCAACAGGAATTACTTCCCTCACCCACCGACAACAGCCAGTCGATCCAAGACGGCTGCAAAATTCCTTCCCCCCCACCCCCGCCAAAGCCTGGGCGCATCCCTAGATGCCAGCACCACCCGCCTTGCCCTGACTCTACATCCCCGGGCAGGGCGGCTCCAAGACAAACACAGAACAACGCTACACAGAACGCTACAGCCAACGCGCCCCGAAGGATGAGAGGCAGCTCTCGGAGAGAACGACGACACCCAGACGGAAAGACGGCAAGACCGCCTGCGGGACCCCGACGGTGACGTCAGCAGGCCCTACGGCAACGCCAGAGCACGCCGACAGCTTCGCGGCCCGTGACAAGAGCTTCCTCTCACAACCGAGACGACGGACGTGCAACCAGCCCAGCTTCAAGACCTAACCGCCTAAGGATGCAAGGAAGAAATGCCAGCCCCAAAAAACTCACAGCGACAGAGCGGCGCTGCTCACGCAGCCGGGAACGACGCCGCCCAAGACGCCCGTCCGAGACGCCAAAACGATCCACGCCCGAAGCTTGCGACGCCAAAAGAGAAGCGCCCGACGGGCGCCGAGCCCACGACTAGGGCCTCGCCGGGCCCTACTAACGCTGCCGAGGCACCTGCCTGGCTCCTAAAGAACAAAGAGAACAACCGAGACCCGAGGAAGGTCGGAGACACCCAACACAAAACACACACACTGCACAATAACGCACACAGCCTGGAACCGCCCTGCCCGGCACACGTTCCCGTCACATTGAAGAGGAACCCGCTCCTTTTCCCTGCTCTCAAAGGGGACCGCTTCCCGGACAGCCCGCTCCGCTGCACCATCCTTAAAACCCCTGCCTCCCCCAACCCCTTCCCCAGCACCGTTGCCTCAACCTAGCTTTCAAGGGGCCGAGAGTCTCGGTCCACCCATCCTTCAGAAGAACAAGCGCACGGTCAGCCCACTGCATCGGTCCTCCACGTGCCAGGTGCCTTTTCATCACCTAAACAAAAACAACAACAATACACACACAGCAGCCCTGTCAGCCGGCATCCCATCACTCCACAAGGACCTACCCCCGCAACGCCCCCCACCTCACGCGCGCCCGGCTGCTCCGCTCACCCGGCTGCTCCGTGCCCGTTCCGGACGAGGACGAACGCCATCCCCTGCGGCCCCTAGAGATACCACAGGGCACACAAAGTTACCGTCGCTCCGCCAAAAAAGGAAGAACGAACCACACCAGCCCCGCGCCCCTCCCCTCTGCGCCCCAGCTCACCTCAAACGCGCATCCAGGCCCAAACGCAGCCGGCGCACAACAACCTGCAAAACCAGAGACAAACGCTTCAACTGAGTGGCCGTACGACACCTTGCTCTCAAACAGCCGCCTGGCCTTCAAGCCCCTCACCTCTCGGACCTCTCGTCGGCACGCGGCGTCTCCCCTCCGAAGCCTGCGTGCGGCACCTGCAAGAACCCAAGCAAAAAAGGACCCGCTCACGTGCTGCGGGAGTCTCAGGATACCCGCACAAACCCCCCCCCCCCCCCCCCCCCCATCTCAGACACGCACCTTTTCCTCGACAGCTCACCTGCCTGGCCTCCATCAGATCCGGTTGCCGTCTTGAGGCTCGCCCACCACCTGCAAGAGCCAAACGCATGTTGCTCGCAACCACCTGCAACGCGACCCCTCAGGACGAATCGCTACGCTTCAGCCCACCCGTCACCGCTCACCCTGTGCCTGGGCACCCCTCCGGTGCCCAGGTCCCGCTCGGCTCCTCACACGCGTCCACAAAGAAAAATTACCACAATGGGCTCATAGAGCCAACAGCCACATCTTCCCTCCAGATACACCGCACACCAACTCACCCGCTTACAGCGCCGTCCTCCATCACCCTGCACCACTCCTCCCTCGGCACCTGCCAAACCGATGCCAAACACGTCACCTGCATGCACAGCGACAGCTGAACCACGACGCAGGTCTCGATCGCACGTAGGAACACCCCTCGAGAGCCCAACTAGGGCGGCTCTTAAACATGAGCACAATACATCAAACATTAAGCCCAGCACACAGACAAGCCAGAACACCCTTGACACGCTACCTGCTCAGCTAAGGCTCTAGCTCCCTCCCCCAGACACCTACGGTTGTTCCCTGGGGGCCCACAAAACCCAACAGGAATTACTTCCCTCACCCACCGACAACAGCCAGTCGATCCAAGACGGCTGCAAAATTCCTTCCCCCCCACCCCCGCCAAAGCCTGGGCGCATCCCTAGATGCCAGCACCACCCGCCTTGCCCTGACTCTACATCCCCGGGCAGGGCGGCTCCAAGACAAACACAGAACAACGCTACACAGAACGCTACAGCCAACGCGCCCCGAAGGATGAGAGGCAGCTCTCGGAGAGAACGACGACACCCAGACGGAAACCCCCCGTCCGGCAAGACCGCCTGCGGGACCCCGACGGTGACGTCAGCAGGCCCTACGGCAACGCCAGAGCACGCCGACAGCTTCGCGGCCCGTGACAAGAGCTTCCTCTCACAACCGAGACGACGGACGTGCAACCAGCCCAGCTTCAAGACCTAACCGCCTAAGGATGCAAGGAAGAAATGCCAGCCCCAAAAAACTCACAGCGACAGAGCGGCGCTGCTCACGCAGCCGGGAACGACGCCGCCCAAGACGCCCGTCCGAGACGCCAAAACGATCCACGCCCGAAGCTTGCGACGCCAAAAGAGAAGCGCCCGACGGGCGCCGAGCCCACGACTAGGGCCTCGCCGGGCCCTACTAACGCTGCCGAGGCACCTGCCTGGCTCCTAAAGAACAAAGAGAGCAACCGAGACCCGAGGAAGGTCGGAGACACCCAACACGAAACACACACACTGCACAATAACGCACACAGCCTGGAACCGCCCTGCCCGGCACACGTTCCCGTCACATTGAAGAGGAACCCGCTCCTTTTCCCTGCTCTCAAAGGGGACCGCTTCCCGGACAGCCCGCTCCGCTGCACCATCCTTAAAACCCCTGCCTCCCCCAACCCCTTCCCCAGCACCTTTTCCCTGCTCTCAAAGGGGACCGCTTCCCGGACAGCCCGCTCCGCTGCACCATCCTTAAAACCCCTGCCTCCCCCAACCCCTTCCCCAGCACCGTTGCCTCAACCTAGCTTTCAAGGGGCCGAGAGTCTCGGTCCACCCATCCTTCAGAAGAACAAGCGCACGGTCAGCCCACTGCATCGGTCCTCCACGTGCCAGGTGCCTTTTCATCACCTAAACAAAAACAACAACAATACACACACAGCAGCCCTGTCAGCCGGCATCCCATCACTCCACAAGGACCTACCCCCGCAACGCCCCCCACCTCACGCGCGCCCGGCTGCTCCGCTCACCCGGCTGCTCCGTGCCCGTTCCGGACGAGGACGAACGCCATCCCCTGCGGCCCCTAGAGATACCACAGGGCACACAAAGTTACCGTCGCTCCGCCAAAAAAGGAAGAACGAACCACACCAGCCCCGCGCCCCTCCCCTCTGCGACCCAGCTCACCTCAAACGCGCATCCAGGCCCAAAGGCAGCCGGCGCACAACAACCTGCAAAACCAGAGACAAACGCTTCAACTGAGTGGCCGTACGACACCTTGCTCTCAAACAGCCGCCTGGCCTTCAAGCCCCTCACCTCTCGGACCTCTCGTCGGCACGCGGCGTCTCCCCTCCGAAGCCTGCGTGCGGCACCTGCAAGAACCCAAGCAAAAAAGGACCCGCTCACGTGCTGCGGGAGTCTCAGGATACCCGCACAAACCCCCCATCTCAGACACGCACCTTTTCCTCGACAGCTCACCTGCCTGGCCTCCATCAGATCCAGTTGCCGTCTTGAGGCTCGCCCACCACCTGCAAGAGCCAAACGCACGTTGCTCGCAACCACCTGCAACGCGACCCCTCAGGACGAATCGCTACGCTTCAGCCCACCCGTCACCGCTCACCCTGTGCCTGGGCACCCCTCCGGTGCCCAGGTCCCGCTCGGCTCCTCACACGCGTCCACAAAGAAAAATTACCACAACGGGCTCATAGAGCCAACAGCCACATCTTCCCTCCAGATACACCGCACACCAACTCACCCGCTTACAGCGCCGTCCTCCATCACCCTTGTCGTGGTTTAGCGGCAGCTCAGCCCCACACAGTCGCTCGCTCACTCCCCCACCGGTAGATGGGGGAGAGAATCAGAAGGGTAACGCTCGTGGGTTGGGATAAGAACAGTTTAATAATGAAAATTAAAAGAAACAACAGTAGAAATGCAATGTGAAGGAGAACAACGAGAGGCGCAAAGCCCCGGGGGAGGGGGGAAGGGAGGGGAGGGGAGAGGGGGAACGAACCGCCGGAACAAACCGCACGCGCCGCAGCCGCTCGCCGCCCGCCGACCCGACGCCGCGCCGCCCGCGCGCTGCCACTGCCCCCCCTCAATATACTGGTCATGGTGTCACATGGTATGGAATGAACCTGCCATTGGCCAGTCGGGGTCAGCCGCCCCCACCATGGCCCTGCCCCTCCCAGCCCCCCCCCTGCCACGCCACGCGGCAGAGCGCGGGAAGCTGGAAAGGTAGCTGACCCCCACAGTGAGGAGAATTAACCCCTTCTCAGCCAAAACCAGCACATTCTCCACCCCTTATTCCATACCACTTACACCATGCCCAGGTCCCATATGATGCAATACAACCGTACCAACCACCACCCCTCCCCTTCCCATCCTTTAACATAATACACAGACATCATTCCCTTAGTTCATGGATCTTCCCTGTAAAATGTCCATTAAAATGTCCATTGAGTTCACGCAGTCCATGACTCTGGGCTCCATCTGTTGTATCAGTCTTTCCGGGTGGGAGAGATGGTGTGTGGCGTTGGGTTGCTGCATACCGAGTCAGTCATCGTTCCATCACTGCTGCACGGCTTGTTTCATAGTTGATCTTCCATGGGTTGGGAGGCTCGTACTCTGATATCATTGATACAACACAGAGGTGACACACAATATTATATAGCAGTTCACATTGTGCCATTCAGTTCATTGACTGTTTTCACCCAAAATCAAATCCCCTTGAGGCACACATCGGATTTCTCCATCCTCCCGCATCACCCACCAAGTGCACCCAGGTCCTCGAGCAAAAACAATCCCACGAATGGGTTTGCCTTTGCCAGAGGCAGGAAGAACCCAGACTGTTTTGCCCAGCATACTTTTTGTGTGCACTACAGGGACTCTATCCCCTTCCACAGTATGTAGGATTTCTGACTGGGCAGGGCCAGCTCGGTTGGCAGATCCCCTCGTGTTGACTAACCACGTGGCTTTTGCTAAATGTGTATCCCAGTGCTTGAATGTCCCACCCCCCATTGCTCTCAGTGTGGTTTTTAACAGTCCATTGTACCTTTCAATTTTCCCAGAGGCTGGTGCGTGATAGGGGATGTGATACACCCACTCAATGCCGTGCTCTTTGGCCCAGGTGTCTATGAGGCTATTTCGGAAATGAGTCCCATTGTCTGACTCAATCCTCTCTGGGGTGCCATGTCGCCACAGGACTTGTTTCTCAAGACCCAGGATAGTGTTCCGGGCAGTGGCGTGGGGGACAGGATATGTTTCCAGCCAGCCAGTCGTTGTTTCTACCATTGTAAGCACATGGCGCTTGCCTTGGCGGGTCTGTGGGAGTGTGATATAGTCAATTTGCCAGGCCTCCCCATATTTATATTTCAGCCATCGTCCCCCATACCACAGAGGCTTTACCCGCTTCGCTTGCTTGATTGCAGCGCATGTGTCACATTCGTGGATAACCTGTGCAATAATACCCATGGTCAAGTCCACCCCTCGATCACGAGCCCACCTGTATGTTGCATCTCTCCCTTGATGGCCTGAGGTGTCATGGGCCCACCGAGCTAGAAATAGTTCACCCTTATGCTGCCAGTCCAGATCCACCTCAGCCACTTCAATCTTGGCAGCCCGATCTACCTGCTGGTTGTTTCGATGTTCTTCAGTGGCCCGACTCTTGGGGACGTGAGCATCCACATGCCGTACCTTTACAACCAGTTTCTCTACCCGGGCAGCAATATCTTGCCACAATGTGGCAGCCCAGATGGGTTTGCCTCTGCGCTGCCAGTTGCTTTGCTTCCATTGCTGCAGCCAGCCCCACAGGGCATTTGCCACCATCCAGGAGTCAGTATAGAGATAGAGCACTGGCCACTTTTCCCGTTCAGCGATGTCTAAGGCCAGCTGGATGGCCTTTACCTCTGCAAACTGGCTCGATTCACCTTCTCCTTCAGCAGTTTCTGCTACTTGTCGTGTAGGACTCCATACAGCAGCCTTCCATCTCCGGTGCTTTCCCACAAGGCGACAGGACCCATCAGTGAACAGGGCATATTGCTTCTCATCTTCTGGCAGTTTGTTATACAGTGGGGCTTCTTCAGCACGTGTCACCTCCTCCTCTGGTGATAATCCAAAATCTTTGCCTTCTGGCCAGTCCATAATCACTTCCAAGATTCCTGGGCGACTGGGGTTTCCTACTCGAGCCCGCTGGGTGATCAGTGCAACCCATTTACTCCACGTAGCATCAGTTGCATGGTGTGTAGAGGGGATGTTTCCTTTGAACATCCAGCCCAGCACTGGCAGTCGGGGTGCCAGGAGCAACTGTGCTTCAGTACCAACCACTTCTGAAGCAGCTCGAACCCCTTCATATGCTGCCAATATCTCTTTTTCAGTTGGAGTATAGCGGGCTTCAGACCCTCTGTATCCCCGACTCCAAAACCCTAGGGGTCGACCCCGGGTCTCCCCAGGTGCTTTCTGCCAGAGACTCCAGGTAGGGCCATTCTCCCCGGCTGCAGTGTAGAGCACATTTTTTACATCTTGTCCTGCCCGGACTGGCCCAAGAGCTACTGCATGGACTATTTCTCGTTTAATCTGTTCAAAGGCTTGTCGTTGCTCAGGGCCCCATTTGAAATCATTCTTTTTCCGGGTCACTTGATAGAGAGGGCTCACGATCAGACTGTAATTTGGAATATGCATTCTCCAAAAACCCACAACGCCCAAGAAAGCTTGTGTTTCCTTTTTGCTAGTTGGTGGAGACATGGCTGCTATTTTGTTGATCACATCCATTGGAATCTGACGACGACCGTCTTGCCATTTAATTCCTAAGAACTGGATTTCTCGTGCAGGTCCCTTCACCTTACTTTGTTTTATGGCAAAACCAGCTTTCAGAAGGATTTGGACTATTTTCTCACCTTTCTCAAAAACTTCTTCTGCTGTGCTGCCCCACACAATGATGTCATCAATGTATTGAAGGTGTTCTGGAGCTTCTCCCTGTTCCAGTACAGTCTGAATCAGTCCATGGCAAATGGTAGGACTGTGTTTCCACCCCTGGGGCAGTCGATTCCAGGTGTACTGGACGCCCCTCCATGTGAAAGCAAACTGTGGCCTGCACTCTGCTGCCAGAGGGATTGAGAAGAATGCATTAGCAATATCAATTGTGGCATACCACTTGGCCGCCTTTGACTCCAGTTCGTATTGAAGTTCTAGCATGTCTGGCACAGCAGCACTCAACGGTGGAGTGACTTCATTCAGGCCACGATAGTCTACTGTTAGTCTCCACTCTCCATTAGACTTCCGGACTGGCCATATGGGACTGTTAAAGGGTGAGTGGGTCTTACTGATGACTCCTTGGCTCCTCAGTTGGTGAATGAGTTTATGGATGGGGATCAGAGAGTCTCTGTTGGTGCGATATTGCCGCCGGTGCACTGTTGTGGTGGCGATTGGCACCTGTTGTTCTTTGACCTTCAGCAACCCCACCACAGAAGGGTCCTTTGAGAGACCGGGCAAGGTAGACAGCTGTTCAGTTTCCTCCGTCTCCAAGGCAGCTACACCAAAAGCCCACTTGTAACCTTTTGGGTCCTTGAAATACCCTCTCCTGAGGTAGTCTATACCAAGGATGCACGGAGCCTCTGGGCCAGTCACAATGGGGTGCTTCTGCCACTCATTGCCAGTTAGGCTCACTTCGGCCTCCAATACAGTTAGCTCTTGGGATCCCCCTGTCACTCCAGCAATGCTGATGGGTTCTGCCCCTATATAGTTTGATGGCATTAAGGTGCACTGTGCGCCGGTGTCCACTAAAGCTTTATACTCCTGTGGGTCGGACGTGCCAGGCCATCGGATCCACACAGTCCAGTAAGCCCGGTTATCCCTTTCCTCCACCCGGCTGGAGGCAGGGCCCCTCTAGTCCTGATCATGGCAGTCACAACTCACTTCCTGTAAATGTGAATCAGGAGTCCCTCTATTACACTTAGAAATAAAATCTGCGCTTCTACTCCTCTGTCTGGGGACTTGCTCGCTGGAAACTGGAGCAGCAGCTTTCCTGGAAGAGCCTCCTTGAGTGACTGTTCTTCCTTGCAGTTCATGTACTCGTGCCTGTAGGGTCGAAGTAGGCTTGCCATCCCACCTCATCATGTCCTCTCCGTGGTCACGCAGGTAGAACCATAGGGTGGCCCGTGGTGTGTATCCCCTTCTTTGAGCCAAAGGACGCTTATTCCTAACAGCTGAGACACTGCTCTGTCGAGGTGGGGAGTAGGACAGATCTTCTTTGAGTTGCTGGACCTCTTGGGATAGTTTCTCCACAGCAGAGACAAGCGAGGAAGAGATATTTGTGTCATAATCCCGGAGCCTATCTATCACCTCTGCCACCGTTGGTGTCTCGTCATCTTTCCAGGACATCACTGCCAATGAGTTTGCATGCGAAGATGGTGCGCTCCGTACAAACTTCCGCCACATGGGTCGTGTGCACTCGGCTTCATCTGGATCTTTGGATGACCGTTGATCATCCAGGTCACCATAAATCACCTCAAACACAGCTAATTCCCTGAGATACTGGATGCCTTTCTCCATAGTTGTCCATTTTCCTGGGCGATATGTAACATCTTCTTTAAAGGGATACCTTTCCTTCACTCCAGACAGGAGTCGCCTCCAGAGGCTGAGGGCTTGTGGTTTTTTTCCAATTGCTTTGTCAACGCCCCCTTCCCCAGAAAGGGATCCCAATTGTTTGGCTTCTTTTCCCTCTAGTTCCAGGCTACTGGCCCCATTATCCCAGCATCGGAGCAGCCAGGTGACAATGTGCTCACCTGAACGACGGCTATAATCTTTTCGCATATCTCGCAACTCGCTTAAGGACAGGGATCGGGTGGTCTCTATTTCATTTATTACTTCTCCCTCCTCTCCCCGCGATGGCCCTGGTTCTTCATCATCCCGTTCTAAACGGGTTGATGTCCGCTTCCAATATTTCGTCTTATGTATGGGGGCAACTGATACTGGTACGGGTTTATTTTCTGAGCTAGCTCCGGTACTTGTTGTGGGGGTTTGAGTGGCTGCAGTGCCTGTTGTCAGGGCTGGATTGTCTACAGTGCCAGTCACTTTGCATTTCAATCCAGAGACATTCTCTTCCCCCTGGGGGCACTGAATACTGTTGAGCAGGGCTCGGTATGCATGGGCCAGACCCCAGCACGTTGCAGTTATCTGTGTCTCTCTGGAGTTCCCAGCGTAACAACATACTTTCTCCAAATATTCTACTAGTTTTTTAGGATTCTGCACTTGCTCGGGGGTGAAACTCCAAAACACTGGGGGTGCCCACTGCCCTAGGTATTTGCCCATGCTATCCCACATGCCCTGCCACTCGTAACTATCAAGCCTCGGGGCAGATTTCTGGGTGATATTCTTAAGTTGCTTAGTCAAAACCAAAACAACATGCCCAAAAACTAACAATGACTGCACCTTAACCACCCAAGGATGTTCAAGATACAAAAACGTTGTTGTAACAAAGGCACAGACATCATAGAACAAAGTTGCAAAGGTATTATTCTGTATTTCCTCCATATAAAATCTCTCAGAGGAGGAGGTATAATTGCTAATTGCCTCAACAAGGTGGTATCCGAAGTACAGTAACGGTTTCAGCAAAAACCCCAAATACCAGGTAAAGCTGAAAACGAGTGTTTGTATAACAAATCTCGTAGGCAAAACATTACTAATCACAGCAGAACACAGCAGACTCAAACAACCAACACCGATTTTTAACACCCACTGCAAAAAGGACAACATGGTGCTGTGACCAGCAGCTGTTGTTATCTCCAACCCTCGTGCCCCACGTTGGGCGCCAAAAAGACTGTCGTGGTTTAGCGGCAGCTCAGCCCCACACAGTCGCTCGCTCACTCCCCCACCGGTAGATGGGGGAGAGAATCAGAAGGGTAACGCTCGTGGGTTGGGATAAGAACAGTTTAATAATGAAAATTAAAAGAAACAACAGTAGAAATGCAATGTGAAGGAGAACAACGAGAGGCGCAAAGCCCCGGGGGAGGGGGGAAGGGAGGGGAGGGGAGAGGGGGAACGAACCGCCGGAACAAACCGCACGCGCCGCAGCCGCTCGCCGCCCGCCGACCCGACGCCGCGCCGCCCGCGCGCTGCCACTGCCCCCCCTCAATATACTGGTCATGGTGTCACATGGTATGGAATGAACCTGCCATTGGCCAGTCGGGGTCAGCCGCCCCCACCATGGCCCTGCCCCTCCCAGCCCCCCCCCTGCCACGCCACGCGGCAGAGCGCGGGAAGCTGGAAAGGTAGCTGACCCCCACAGTGAGGAGAATTAACCCCTTCTCAGCCAAAACCAGCACAACCCTGCACCACTCCTCCCTCGGCACCTGCCAAACCGATGCCAAACACGTCACCTGCATGCACAGCGACAGCTGAACCACGACGCAGGTCTCGATCGCACGTAGGAACACCCCTCGAGAGCCCAACTAGGGCGGCTCTTAAACATGAGCACAATACATCAAACATTAAGCCCAGCACACAGACAAGCCAGAACACCCTTGACACGCTACCTGCTCAGCTAAGGCTCTAGCTCCCTCCCCCAGACACCTACGGTTGTTCCCTGGGGGCCCACAAAACCCAACAGGAATTACTTCCCTCACCCACCGACAACAGCCAGTCGATCCAAGACGGCTGCAAAATTCCTTCCCCCCCACCCCCGCCAAAGCCTGGGCGCATCCCTAGATGCCAGCACCACCCGCCTTGCCCTGACTCTACATCCCCGGGCAGGGCGGCTCCAAGACAAACACAGAACAACGCTACACAGAACGCTACAGCCAACGCGCCCCGAAGGATGAGAGGCAGCTCTCGGAGAGAACGACGACACCCAGACGGAAACCCCCCGTCCGGCAAGACCGCCTGCGGGACCCCGACGGTGACGTCAGCAGGCCCTACGGCAACGCCAGAGCACGCCGACAGCTTCGCGGCCCGTGACAAGAGCTTCCTCTCACAACCGAGACGACGGACGTGCAACCAGCCCAGCTTCAAGACCTAACCGCCTAAGGATGCAAGGAAGAAATGCCAGCCCCAAAAAACTCACAGCGACAGAGCGGCGCTGCTCACGCAGCCGGGAACAACGCCGCCCAAGACGCCCGTCCGAGACGCCAAAACGATCCACGCCCGAAGCTTGCGACGCCAAAAGAGAAGCGCCCGACGGGCGCCGAGCCCACGACTAGGGCCTCGCCGGGCCCTACTAACGCTGCCGAGGCACCTGCCTGGCTCCTAAAGAACAAAGAGAGCAACCGAGACCCGAGGAAGGTCGGAGACACCCAACACGAAACACACACACTGCACAATAACGCACACAGCCTGGAACCGCCCTGCCCGGCACACGTTCCCGTCACATTGAAGAGGAACCCGCTCCTTTTCCCTGCTCTCAAAGGGGACCGCTTCCCGGACAGCCCGCTCCGCTGCACCATCCTTAAAACCCCTGCCTCCCCCAACCCCTTCCCCAGCACCGTTGCCTCAACCTAGCTTTCAAGGGGCCGAGAGTCTCGGTCCACCCATCCTTCAGAAGAACAAGCGCACGGTCAGCCCACTGCATCGGTCCTCCACGTGCCAGGTGCCTTTTCATCACCTAAACAAAAACAACAACAATACACACACAGCAGCCCTGTCAGCCGGCATCCCATCACTCCACAAGGACCTACCCCCGCAACGCCCCCCACCTCACGTGCGCCCGGCTGCTCCGCTCACCCGGCTGCTCCGTGCCCGTTCCGGACGAGGACGAACGCCATCCCCTGCGGCCCCTAGAGATACCACAGGGCACACAAAGTTACCGTCGCTCCGCCAAAAAAGGAAGAACGAACCACACCAGCCCCGCGCCCCTCCCCTCTGCGACCCAGCTCACCTCAAACGCGCATCCAGGCCCAAAGGCAGCCGGCGCACAACAACCTGCAAAACCAGAGACAAACGCTTCAACTGAGTGGCCGTACAACACCTTGCTCTCAAACAGCCGCCTGGCCTTCAAGCCCCTCACCTCTCGGACCTCTCGTCGGCACGCGGCGTCTCCCCTCCGAAGCCTGCGTGCGGCACCTGCAAGAACCCAAGCAAAAAAGGACCCGCTCACGTGCTGCGGGAGTCTCAGGATACCCGCACAAACCCCCCATCTCAGACACGCACCTTTTCCTCGACAGCTCACCTGCCTGGCCTCCATCAGATCCGGTTGCCGTCTTGAGGCTCGCCCACCACCTGCAAGAGCCAAACGCATGTTGCTCGCAACCACCTGCAACGCGACCCCTCAGGACGAATCGCTACGCTTCAGCCCACCCGTCACCGCTCACCCTGTGCCTGGGCACCCCTCCGGTGCCCAGGTCCCGCTCGGCTCCTCACATGCGTCCACAAAGAAAAATTACCACAACGGGCTCATAGAGCCAACAGCCACATCTTCCCTCCAGATACACCGCACACCAACTCACCCGCTTACAGCGCCGTCCTCCATCACCCTGCACCACTCCTCCCTCGGCACCTGCCAAACCGATGCCAAACACGTCACCTGCATGCACAGCGACAGCTGAACCACGACGCAGGTCTCGATCGCACGTAGGAACACCCCTCGAGAGCCCAACTAGGGCGGCTCTTAAACATGAGCACAATACATCAAACATTAAGCCCAGCACACAGACAAGCCAGAACACCCTTGACACGCTACCTGCTCAGCTAAGGCTCTAGCTCCCTCCCCCAGACACCTACGGTTGTTCCCTGGGGGCCCACAAAACCCAACAGGAATTACTTCCCTCACCCACCGACAACAGCCAGTCGATCCAAGACGGCTGCAAAATTCCTTCCCCCCCACCCCCGCCAAAGCCTGGGCGCATCCCTAGATGCCAGCACCACCCGCCTTGCCCTGACTCTACATCCCCGGGCAGGGCGGCTCCAAGACAAACACAGAACAACGCTACACAGAACGCTACAGCCAACGCGCCCCGAAGGATGAGAGGCAGCTCTCGGAGAGAACGACGACACCCAGACGGAAACCCCCCGTCCGGCAAGACCGCCTGCGGGACCCCGACGGTGACGTCAGCAGGCCCTACGGCAACGCCAGAGCACGCCGACAGCTTCGCGGCCCGTGACAAGAGCTTCCTCTCACAACCGAGACGACGGACGTGCAACCAGCCCAGCTTCAAGACCTAACCGCCTAAGGATGCAAGGAAGAAATGCCAGCCCCAAAAAACTCACAGCGACAGAGCGGCGCTGCTCACGCAGCCGGGAACGACGCCGCCCAAGACGCCCGTCCGAGACGCCAAAACGATCCACGCCCGAAGCTTGCGACGCCAAAAGAGAAGCGCCCGACGGGCGCCGAGCCCACGACTAGGGCCTCGCCGGGCCCTACTAACGCTGCCGAGGCACCTGCCTGGCTCCTAAAGAACAAAGAGAGCAACCGAGACCCGAGGAAGGTCGGAGACACCCAACACGAAACACACACACTGCACAATAACGCACACAGCCTGGAACCGCCCTGCCCGGCACACGTTCCCGTCACATTGAAGAGGAACCCGCTCCTTTTCCCTGCTCTCAAAGGGGACCGCTTCCCGGACAGCCCGCTCCGCTGCACCATCCTTAAAACCCCTGCCTCCCCCAACCCCTTCCCCAGCACCTTTTCCCTGCTCTCAAAGGGGACCGCTTCCCGGACAGCCCGCTCCGCTGCACCATCCTTAAAACCCCTGCCTCCCCCAACCCCTTCCCCAGCACCGTTGCCTCAACCTAGCTTTCAAGGGGCCGAGAGTCTCAGTCCACCCATCCTTCAGAAGAACAAGCGCACGGTCAGCCCACTGCATCGGTCCTCCACGTGCCAGGTGCCTTTTCATCACCTAAACAAAAACAACAACAATACACACACAGCAGCCCTGTCAGCCGGCATCCCATCACTCCACAAGGACCTACCCCCGCAACGCCCCCCACCTCACGCGCGCCCGGCTGCTCCGCTCACCCGGCTGCTCCGTGCCCGTTCCGGACGAGGACGAACGCCATCCCCTGCGGCCCCTAGAGATACCACAGGGCACACAAAGTTACCGTCGCTCCGCCAAAAAAGGAAGAACGAACCACACCAGCCCCACGCCCCTCCCCTCTGCGACCCAGCTCACCTCAAACGCGCATCCAGGCCCAAAGGCAGCCGGCGCACAACAACCTGCAAAACCAGAGACAAACGCTTCAACTGAGTGGCCGTACGACACCTTGCTCTCAAACAGCCGCCTGGCCTTCAAGCCCCTCACCTCTCGGACCTCTCGTCGGCACGCGGCGTCTCCCCTCCGAAGCCTGCGTGCGGCACCTGCAAGAACCCAAGCAAAAAAGGACCCGCTCACGTGCTGCGGGAGTCTCAGGATACCCGCACAAACCCCCCATCTCAGACACGCACCTTTTCCTCGACAGCTCACCTGCCTGGCCTCCATCAGATCCAGTTGCCGTCTTGAGGCTCGCCCACCACCTGCAAGAGCCAAACGCACGTTGCTCGCAACCACCTGCAACGCGACCCCTCAGGACGAATCGCTACGCTTCAGCCCACCCGTCACCGCTCACCCTGTGCCTGGGCACCCCTCCGGTGCCCAGGTCCCGCTCGGCTCCTCACACGCGTCCACAAAGAAAAATTACCACAACGGGCTCATAGAGCCAACAGCCACATCTTCCCTCCAGATACACCGCACACCAACTCACCCGCTTACAGCGCCGTCCTCCATCACCCTGCACCACTCCTCCCTCGGCACCTGCCAAACCGATGCCAAACACGTCACCTGCATGCACAGCGACAGCTGAACCACGACGCAGGTCTCGATCGCACGTAGGAACACCCCTCGAGAGCCCAACTAGGGCGGCTCTTAAACATGAGCACAATACATCAAACATTAAGCCCAGCACACAGACAAGCCAGAACACCCTTGACACGCTACCTGCTCAGCTAAGGCTCTAGCTCCCTCCCCCAGACACCTACGGTTGTTCCCTGGGGGCCCACAAAACCCAACAGGAATTACTTCCCTCACCCACCGACAACAGCCAGTCGATCCAAGACGGCTGCAAAATTCCTTCCCCCCCACCCCCGCCAAAGCCTGGGCGCATCCCTAGATGCCAGCACCACCCGCCTTGCCCTGACTCTACATCCCCGGGCAGGGCGGCTCCAAGACAAACACAGAACAACGCCACACAGAACGCTACAGCCAACGCGCCCCGAAGGATGAGAGGCAGCTCTCGGAGAGAACGACGACACCCAGACGGAAACCCCCCGTCCGGCAAGACCGCCTGCGGGACCCCGACGGTGACGTCAGCAGGCCCTACGGCAACGCCAGAGCACGCCGACAGCTTCGCGGCCCGTGACAAGAGCTTCCTCTCACAACCGAGACGACGGACGTGCAACCAGCCCAGCTTCAAGACCTAACCGCCTAAGGATGCAAGGAAGAAATGCCAGCCCCAAAAAACTCACAGCGACAGAGCGGCGCTGCTCACGCAGCCGGGAACAACGCCGCCCAAGACGCCCGTCCGAGACGCCAAAACGATCCACGCCCGAAGCTTGCGACGCCAAAAGAGAAGCGCCCGACGGGCGCCGAGCCCACGACTAGGGCCTCGCCGGGCCCTACTAACGCTGCCGAGGCACCTGCCTGGCTCCTAAAGAACAAAGAGAGCAACCGAGACCCGAGGAAGGTCGGAGACACCCAACACGAAACACACACACTGCACAATAACGCACACAGCCTGGAACCGCCCTGCCCGGCACACGTTCCCGTCACATTGAAGAGGAACCCGCTCCTTTTCCCTGCTCTCAAAGGGGACCGCTTCCCGGACAGCCCGCTCCGCTGCACCATCCTTAAAACCCCTGCCTCCCCCAACCCCTTCCCCAGCACCGTTGCCTCAACCTAGCTTTCAAGGGGCCGAGAGTCTCGGTCCACCCATCCTTCAGAAGAACAAGCGCACGGTCAGCCCACTGCATCGGTCCTCCACGTGCCAGGTGCCTTTTCATCACCTAAACAAAAACAACAACAATACACACACAGCAGCCCTGTCAGCCGGCATCCCATCACTCCACAAGGACCTACCCCCGCAACGCCCCCCACCTCACGTGCGCCCGGCTGCTCCGCTCACCCGGCTGCTCCGTGCCCGTTCCGGACGAGGACGAACGCCATCCCCTGCGGCCCCTAGAGATACCACAGGGCACACAAAGTTACCGTCGCTCCGCCAAAAAAGGAAGAACGAACCACACCAGCCCCGCGCCCCTCCCCTCTGCGACCCAGCTCACCTCAAACGCGCATCCAGGCCCAAAGGCAGCCGGCGCACAACAACCTGCAAAACCAGAGACAAACGCTTCAACTGAGTGGCCGTACAACACCTTGCTCTCAAACAGCCGCCTGGCCTTCAAGCCCCTCACCTCTCGGACCTCTCGTCGGCACGCGGCGTCTCCCCTCCGAAGCCTGCGTGCGGCACCTGCAAGAACCCAAGCAAAAAAGGACCCGCTCACGTGCTGCGGGAGTCTCAGGATACCCGCACAAACCCCCCATCTCAGACACGCACCTTTTCCTCGACAGCTCACCTGCCTGGCCTCCATCAGATCCGGTTGCCGTCTTGAGGCTCGCCCACCACCTGCAAGAGCCAAACGCATGTTGCTCGCAACCACCTGCAACGCGACCCCTCAGGACGAATCGCTACGCTTCAGCCCACCCGTCACCGCTCACCCTGTGCCTGGGCACCCCTCCGGTGCCCAGGTCCCGCTCGGCTCCTCACATGCGTCCACAAAGAAAAATTACCACAACGGGCTCATAGAGCCAACAGCCACATCTTCCCTCCAGATACACCGCACACCAACTCACCCGCTTACAGCGCCGTCCTCCATCACCCTGCACCACTCCTCCCTCGGCACCTGCCAAACCGATGCCAAACACGTCACCTGCATGCACAGCGACAGCTGAACCACGACGCAGGTCTCGATCGCACGTAGGAACACCCCTCGAGAGCCCAACTAGGGCGGCTCTTAAACATGAGCACAATACATCAAACATTAAGCCCAGCACACAGACAAGCCAGAACACCCTTGACACGCTACCTGCTCAGCTAAGGCTCTAGCTCCCTCCCCCAGACACCTACGGTTGTTCCCTGGGGGCCCACAAAACCCAACAGGAATTACTTCCCTCACCCACCGACAACAGCCAGTCGATCCAAGACGGCTGCAAAATTCCTTCCCCCCCACCCCCGCCAAAGCCTGGGCGCATCCCTAGATGCCAGCACCACCCGCCTTGCCCTGACTCTACATCCCCGGGCAGGGCGGCTCCAAGACAAACACAGAACAACGCTACACAGAACGCTACAGCCAACGCGCCCCGAAGGATGAGAGGCAGCTCTCGGAGAGAACGACGACACCCAGACGGAAACCCCCCGTCCGGCAAGACCGCCTGCGGGACCCCGACGGTGACGTCAGCAGGCCCTACGGCAACGCCAGAGCACGCCGACAGCTTCGCGGCCCGTGACAAGAGCTTCCTCTCACAACCGAGACGACGGACGTGCAACCAGCCCAGCTTCAAGACCTAACCGCCTAAGGATGCAAGGAAGAAATGCCAGCCCCAAAAAACTCACAGCGACAGAGCGGCGCTGCTCACGCAGCCGGGAACGACGCCGCCCAAGACGCCCGTCCGAGACGCCAAAACGATCCACGCCCGAAGCTTGCGACGCCAAAAGAGAAGCGCCCGACGGGCGCCGAGCCCACGACTAGGGCCTCGCCGGGCCCTACTAACGCTGCCGAGGCACCTGCCTGGCTCCTAAAGAACAAAGAGAGCAACCGAGACCCGAGGAAGGTCGGAGACACCCAACACGAAACACACACACTGCACAATAACGCACACAGCCTGGAACCGCCCTGCCCGGCACACGTTCCCGTCACATTGAAGAGGAACCCGCTCCTTTTCCCTGCTCTCAAAGGGGACCGCTTCCCGGACAGCCCGCTCCGCTGCACCATCCTTAAAACCCCTGCCTCCCCCAACCCCTTCCCCAGCACCTTTTCCCTGCTCTCAAAGGGGACCGCTTCCCGGACAGCCCGCTCCGCTGCACCATCCTTAAAACCCCTGCCTCCCCCAACCCCTTCCCCAGCACCGTTGCCTCAACCTAGCTTTCAAGGGGCCGAGAGTCTCAGTCCACCCATCCTTCAGAAGAACAAGCGCACGGTCAGCCCACTGCATCGGTCCTCCACGTGCCAGGTGCCTTTTCATCACCTAAACAAAAACAACAACAATACACACACAGCAGCCCTGTCAGCCGGCATCCCATCACTCCACAAGGACCTACCCCCGCAACGCCCCCCACCTCACGCGCGCCCGGCTGCTCCGCTCACCCGGCTGCTCCGTGCCCGTTCCGGACGAGGACGAACGCCATCCCCTGCGGCCCCTAGAGATACCACAGGGCACACAAAGTTACCGTCGCTCCGCCAAAAAAGGAAGAACGAACCACACCAGCCCCGCGCCCCTCCCCTCTGCGCCCCAGCTCACCTCAAACGCGCATCCAGGCCCAAACGCAGCCGGCGCACAACAACCTGCAAAACCAGAGACAAACGCTTCAACTGAGTGGCCGTACGACACCTTGCTCTCAAACAGCCGCCTGGCCTTCAAGCCCCTCACCTCTCGGACCTCTCGTCGGCACGCGGCGTCTCCCCTCCGAAGCCTGCGTGCGGCACCTGCAAGAACCCAAGCAAAAAAGGACCCGCTCACGTGCTGCGGGAGTCTCAGGATACCCGCACAAACCCCCCATCTCAGACACGCACCTTTTCCTCGACAGCTCACCTGCCTGGCCTCCATCAGATCCAGTTGCCGTCTTGAGGCTCGCCCACCACCTGCAAGAGCCAAACGCACGTTGCTCGCAACCACCTGCAACGCGACCCCTCAGGACGAATCGCTACGCTTCAGCCCACCCGTCACCGCTCACCCTGTGCCTGGGCACCCCTCCGGTGCCCAGGTCCCGCTCGGCTCCTCACACGCGTCCACAAAGAAAAATTACCACAACGGGCTCATAGAGCCAACAGCCACATCTTCCCTCCAGATACACCGCACACCAACTCACCCGCTTACAGCGCCGTCCTCCATCACCCTGCACCACTCCTCCCTCGGCACCTGCCAAACCGATGCCAAACACGTCACCTGCATGCACAGCGACAGCTGAACCACGACGCAGGTCTCGATCGCACGTAGGAACACCCCTCGAGAGCCCAACTAGGGCGGCTCTTAAACATGAGCACAATACATCAAACATTAAGCCCAGCACACAGACAAGCCAGAACACCCTTGACACGCTACCTGCTCAGCTAAGGCTCTAGCTCCCTCCCCCAGACACCTACGGTTGTTCCCTGGGGGCCCACAAAACCCAACAGGAATTACTTCCCTCACCCACCGACAACAGCCAGTCGATCCAAGACGGCTGCAAAATTCCTTCCCCCCCACCCCCGCCAAAGCCTGGGCGCATCCCTAGATGCCAGCACCACCCGCCTTGCCCTGACTCTACATCCCCGGGCAGGGCGGCTCCAAGACAAACACAGAACAACGCTACACAGAACGCTACAGCCAACGCGCCCCGAAGGATGAGAGGCAGCTCTCGGAGAGAACGACGACACCCAGACGGAAACCCCCCGTCCGGCAAGACCGCCTGCGGGACCCCGACGGTGACGTCAGCAGGCCCTACGGCAACGCCAGAGCACGCCGACAGCTTCGCGGCCCGTGACAAGAGCTTCCTCTCACAACCGAGACGACGGACGTGCAACCAGCCCAGCTTCAAGACCTAACCGCCTAAGGATGCAAGGAAGAAATGCCAGCCCCAAAAAACTCACAGCGACAGAGCGGCGCTGCTCACGCAGCCGGGAACAACGCCGCCCAAGACGCCCGTCCGAGACGCCAAAACGATCCACGCCCGAAGCTTGCGACGCCAAAAGAGAAGCGCCCGACGGGCGCCGAGCCCACGACTAGGGCCTCGCCGGGCCCTACTAACGCTGCCGAGGCACCTGCCTGGCTCCTAAAGAACAAAGAGAGCAACCGAGACCCGAGGAAGGTCGGAGACACCCAACACGAAACACACACACTGCACAATAACGCACACAGCCTGGAACCGCCCTGCCCGGCACACGTTCCCGTCACATTGAAGAGGAACCCGCTCCTTTTCCCTGCTCTCAAAGGGGACCGCTTCCCGGACAGCCCGCTCCGCTGCACCATCCTTAAAACCCCTGCCTCCCCCAACCCCTTCCCCAGCACCGTTGCCTCAACCTAGCTTTCAAGGGGCCGAGAGTCTCGGTCCACCCATCCTTCAGAAGAACAAGCGCACGGTCAGCCCACTGCATCGGTCCTCCACGTGCCAGGTGCCTTTTCATCACCTAAACAAAAACAACAACAATACACACACAGCAGCCCTGTCAGCCGGCATCCCATCACTCCACAAGGACCTACCCCCGCAACGCCCCCCACCTCACGTGCGCCCGGCTGCTCCGCTCACCCGGCTGCTCCGTGCCCGTTCCGGACGAGGACGAACGCCATCCCCTGCGGCCCCTAGAGATACCACAGGGCACACAAAGTTACCGTCGCTCCGCCAAAAAAGGAAGAACGAACCACACCAGCCCCGCGCCCCTCCCCTCTGCGACCCAGCTCACCTCAAACGCGCATCCAGGCCCAAAGGCAGCCGGCGCACAACAACCTGCAAAACCAGAGACAAACGCTTCAACTGAGTGGCCGTACAACACCTTGCTCTCAAACAGCCGCCTGGCCTTCAAGCCCCTCACCTCTCGGACCTCTCGTCGGCACGCGGCGTCTCCCCTCCGAAGCCTGCGTGCGGCACCTGCAAGAACCCAAGCAAAAAAGGACCCGCTCACGTGCTGCGGGAGTCTCAGGATACCCGCACAAACCCCCCATCTCAGACACGCACCTTTTCCTCGACAGCTCACCTGCCTGGCCTCCATCAGATCCGGTTGCCGTCTTGAGGCTCGCCCACCACCTGCAAGAGCCAAACGCACGTTGCTCGCAACCACCTGCAACGCGACCCCTCAGGACGAATCGCTACGCTTCAGCCCACCCGTCACCGCTCACCCTGTGCCTGGGCACCCCTCCGGTGCCCAGGTCCCGCTCGGCTCCTCACACGCGTCCACAAAGAAAAAATACCACAACGGGCTCATAGAGCCAACAGCCACATCTTCCCTCCAGATACACCGCACACCAACTCACCCGCTTACAGCGCCGTCCTCCATCACCCTGCACGACTCCTCCCTCGGCACCTGCCAAACCGACGCCAAACACGTCACCTGCATGCACAGCGACAGCTGAACCACGACGCAGGTCTCGATCGCACGTAGGAACACCCCTCGAGAGCCCAACTAGGGCGGCTCTTAAACATGAGCACAATACATCAAACATTAAGCCCAGCGCACAGACAAGCCAGAACACCCTTGACACGCTACCTGCTCAGCTAAGACTCTAGCTCCCTCCCGCAGACACCTACGGTTGTTCCCTGGGGGCCCACAAAACCCAACAGGAATTACTTCCCTCGCCCACCGACAACAGCCAGTCGATCCAAGACGGCTGCAAAATTCCTTCCCCCCCACCCCCGCCAAAGCCTGGGCGCATCCCTAGATGCCAGCACCACCCGCCTTGCCCTGACTCTACATCCCCGGGCAGGGCGGCTCCAAGACAAACACAGAACAACGCTACACAGAACGCTACAGCCAACGCGCCCCGAAGGATGAGAGGCAGCTCTCGGAGAGAACGACGACACCCAGACGGAAACCCCCCGTCCGGCAAGACCGCCTGCGGGACCCCGACGGTGACGTCAGCAGGCCCTACGGCAACGCCAGAGCACGCCGACAGCTTCGCGGCCCGTGACAAGCGCGTCCTCTCACAACCGAGGCGACGGACGTGCAACCAGCCCAGCTTCAAGACCTAACCGCCTAAGGATGCAAGGAAGAAATGCCAGTCCCAAAAAACTCACAGCGACAGAGCGGCGCTGCTCACGCAGCCGGGAACGACGCCGCCCAAGACGACCGTCCGAGGCGCCAAAACGATCCACGCCCGAAGCTTGCGACGCCAAAAGAGAAGCGCCCGACGGGCGCCGAGCCCACGACTAGGGCCTCACCGGGCCCTACTAACGCTGCCGAGGCACCTGCCTGGCTCCTAAAGAACAAAGAGAGCAACCGAGACCCGAGGAAGGTCGGAGGCACCCAACACGAAACACACACACTGCACAATAACGCACACAGCCTGGAACCGCCCTGCCCGGCACACGTTCCCGTCACATTGAAGAGGAACCCGCTCCTTTTCCCTGCTCTCAAAGGGGACCGCTTCCCGGACAGCCCGCTCCGCTGCACCATCCTTAAAACCCCTGCCTCCCCCAACCCCTTCCCCAGCACCGTTGCCTCAACTTAGCTTTCAAGGGGCCGAGAGTCTCGGTCCACCCATCCTTCAGAAGAACAAGCGCACGGTCAGCCCACTGCATCGGTCCTCCACGTGCCAGGTGCCTTTTCATCACCTAAACAAAAACAACAACAATACACACACAGCAGCCCTGTCAGCCGGCATCCCATCACTCCACAAGGACCTACCCCCGCAACGCCCCCCACCTCACGCGCGCCCGGCTGCTCCGCTCACCCGGCTGCTCCGTGCCCGTTCCGGACGAGGACGAACGCCATCCCCTGCGGCCCCTAGAGATACCACAGGGCACACAAAGTTACCGTCGCTCCGCCAAAAAAGGAAGAACGAACCACACCAGCCCCGCGCCCCTCCCCTCTGCGCCCCAGCTCACCTCAAACGCGCATCCAGGCCCAAAGGCAGCCGGCGCACAACAACCTGCAAAACCAGAGACAAACGCTTCAACTGAGTGGCCGTACGACACCTTGCTCTCAAACAGCCGCCTGGCCTTCAAGCCCCTCACCTCTCGGACCTCTCGTCGGCACGCGGCGTCTCCCCTCCGAAGCCTGCGTGCGGCACCTGCAAGAACCCAAGCAAAAAAGGACCCGCTCACGTGCTGCGGGAGTCTCAGGATACCCGCACAAACCCCCCATCTCAGACACGCACCTTTTCCTCGACAGCTCACCTGCCTGGCCTCCATCAGATCCGGTTGCCGTCTTGAGGCTCGCCCACCACCTGCAAGAGCCAAACGCACGTTGCTCGCAACCACCTGCAACGCGACCCCTCAGGACGAATCGCTACGCTTCAGCCCACCCGTCACCGCTCACCCTGTGCCTGGGCACCCCTCCGGTGCCCAGGTCCCGCTCGGCTCCTCACACGCGTCCACAAAGAAAAATTACCACAACGGGCTCATAGAGCCAACAGCCACATCTTCCCTCCAGATACACCGCACACCAACTCACCCGCTTACAGCGCCGTCCTCCATCACCCTGCACCACTCCTCCCTCGGCACCTGCCAAACCGATGCCAAACACGTCACCTGCATGCACAGCGACAGCTGAACCACGACGCAGGTCTCGATCGCACGTAGGAACACCCCTCGAGAGCCCAACTAGGGCGGCTCTTAAACATGAGCACAATACATCAAACATTAAGCCCAGCGAACAGACAAGCCAGAACACCCTTGACACGCTACCTGCTCAGCTAAGGCTCTAGCTCCCTCCCCCAGACACCTACGGTTGTTCCCTGGGGGCCCACAAAACCCAACAGGAATTACTTCCCTCACCCACTGACAACAGCCAGTCGATCCAAGACGGCTGCAAAATTCCTTCCCCCCCACCCCCGCCAAAGCCTGGGCGCATCCCTAGATGCCAGCACCACCCGCCTTGCCCTGACTCTACATCCCCGGGCAGGGCGGCTCCAAGACAAACACAGAACAACGCTACACAGAACGCTACAGCCAACGCGCCCCGAAGGATGAGAGGCAGCTCTCGGAGAGAACGACGACACCCAGACGGAAACCCCCCGTCCGGCAAGACCGCCTGCGGGACCCCGACGGTGACGTCAGCAGGCCCTACGGCAACGCCAGAGCACGCCGACAGCTTCGCGGCCCGTGACAAGAGCTTCCTCTCGCAACCGAGACGACGGACGTGCAACCAGCCCAGCTTCAAGACCTAACCGCCTAAGGATGCAAGGAAGAAATGCCAGCCCCAAAAAACTCACAGCGACAGAGCGGCGCTGCTCACGCAGCCGGGAACGACGCCGCCCAAGACGCCCGTCCGAGACGCCAAAACGATCCACGCCCGAAGCTTGCGACGCCAAAAGAGAAGCGCCCGACGGGCGCCGAGCCCACGACTAGGGCCTCGCCGGGCCCTACTAACGCTGCCGAGGCACCTGCCTGGCTCCTAAAGAACAAAGAGAGCAACCGAGACCCGAGGAAGGTCGGAGACACCCAACACGAAACACACACACTGCACAATAACGCACACAGCCTGGAACCGCCCTGCCCGGCACACGTTCCCGTCACATTGAAGAGGAACCCGCTCCTTTTCCCTGCTCTCAAAGGGGACCGCTTCCCGGACAGCCCGCTCCGCTGCACCATCCTTAAAACCCCTGCCTCCCCCAACCCCTTCCCCAGCACCGTTGCCTCAACTTAGCTTTCAAGGGGCCGAGAGTCTCGGTCCACCCATCCTTCAGAAGAACAAGCGCACGGTCAGCCCACTGCATCGGTCCTCCACGTGCCAGGTGCCTTTTCATCACCTAAACAAAAACAACAACAATACACACACAGCAGCCCTGTCAGCCGGCATCCCATCACTCCACAAGGACCTACCCCCGCAACGCCCCCCACCTCACGCGCGCCCGGCTGCTCCGCTCACCCGGCTGCTCCGTGCCCGTTCCGGACGAGGACGAACGCCATCCCCTGCGGCCCCTAGAGATACCACAGGGCACACAAAGTTACCGTCGCTCCGCCAAAAAAGGAAGAACGAACCACACCAGCCCCGCGCCCCTCCCCTCTGCGACCCAGCTCACCTCAAACGCGCATCCAGGCCCAAACGCAGCCGGCGCACAACAACCTGCAAAACCAGAGACAAACGCTTCAACTGAGTGGCCGTACGACACCTTGCTCTCAAACAGCCGCCTGGCCTTCAAGCCCCTCACCTCTCGGACCTCTCGTCGGCACGCGGCGTCTCCCCTCCGAAGCCTGCGTGCGGCACCTGCAAGAACCCAAGCAAAAAAGGACCCGCTCACGTGCTGCGGGAGTCTCAGGATACCCGCACAAACCCCCCATCTCAGACACGCACCTTTTCCTCGACAGCTCACCTGCCTGGCCTCCATCAGATCCGGTTGCCGTCTTGAGGCTCGCCCACCACCTGCAAGAGCCAAACGCACGTTGCTCGCAACCACCTGCAACGCGACCCCTCAGGACGAATCGCTACGCTTCAGCCCACCCGTCACCGCTCACCCTGTGCCTGGGCACCCCTCCGGTGCCCAGGTCCCGCTCGGCTCCTCACACGCGTCCACAAAGAAAAATTACCACAACGGGCTCATAGAGCCAACAGCCACATCTTCCCTCCAGATACACCGCACACCAACTCACCCGCTTACAGCGCCGTCCTCCATCACCCTGCACCACTCCTCCCTCGGCACCTGCCAAACCGATGCCAAACACGTCACCTGCATGCACAGCGACAGCTGAACCACGACGCAGGTCTCGATCGCACGTAGGAACACCCCTCGAGAGCCCAACTAGGGCGGCTCTTAAACATGAGCACAATACATCAAACATTAAGCCCAGCACACAGACAAGCCAGAACACCCTTGACACGCTACCTGCTCAGCTAAGGCTCTAGCTCCCTCCCCCAGACACCTACGGTTGTTCCCTGGGGGCCCACAAAACCCAACAGGAATTACTTCCCTCACCCACCGACAACAGCCAGTCGATCCAAGACGGCTGCAAAATTCCTTCCCCCCCACCCCCGCCAAAGCCTGGGCGCATCCCTAGATGCCAGCACCACCCGCCTTGCCCTGACTCTACATCCCCGGGCAGGGCGGCTCCAAGACAAACACAGAACAACGCTACACAGAACGCTACAGCCAACGCGCCCCGAAGGATGAGAGGCAGCTCTCGGAGAGAACGACGACACCCAGACAGAAACCCCCCGTCCGGCAAGACCGCCTGCGGGACCCCGACGGTGACGTCAGCAGGCCCTACGGCAACGCCAGAGCACGCCGACAGCTTCGCGGCCCGTGACAAGAGCTTCCTCTCACAACCGAGGCGACGGACGTGCAACCAGCCCAGCTTCAAGACCTAACCGCCTAAGGATGCAAGGAAGAAATGCCAGCCCCAAAAAACTCACAGCGACAGAGCGGCGCTGCTCACGCAGCCGGGAACGACGCCGCCCAAGACGCCAAAACGATCCACGCCCGAAGCTTGCGACGCCAAAAGAGAAGCGCCCGACGGGCGCCGAGCCCACGACTAGGGCCTCGCCGGGCCCTACTAACGCTGCCGAGGCACCTGCCTGGCTCCTAAAGAACAAAGAGAGCAACCGAGACCCGAGGAAGGTCGGAGGCACCCAACACGAAACACACACACTGCACAATAACGCACACAGCCTGGAACCGCCCTGCCCGGCACACGTTCCCGTCACATTGAAGAGGAACCCGCTCCTTTTCCCTGCTCTCAAAGGGGACCGCTTCCCGGACAGCCCGCTCCGCTGCACCATCCTTAAAACCCCTGCCTCCCCCAACCCCTTCCCCAGCACCGTTGCCTCAACCTAGCTTTCAAGGGGCCGAGAGTCTCGGTCCACCCATCCTTCAGAAGAACAAGCGCACGGTCAGCCCACTGCATCGGTCCTCCACGTGCCAGGTGCCTTTTCATCACCTAAACAAAAACAACAACAATACACACACAGCAGCCCTGTCAGCCGGCATCCCATCACTCCACAAGGACCTACCCCCGCAACGCCCCCCACCTCACGCGCGCCCGGCTGCTCCGCTCACCCGGCTGCTCCGTGCCCGTTCCGGACGAGGACGAACGCCATCCCCTGCGGCCCCTAGAGATACCACAGGGCACACAAAGTTACCGTCGCTCCGCCAAAAAAGGAAGAACGAACCACACCAGCCCCGCGCCCCTCCCCTCTGCGCCCCAGCTCACCTCAAACGCGCATCCAGGCCCAAACGCAGCCGGCGCACAACAACCTGCAAAACCAGAGACAAACGCTTCAACTGAGTGGCCGTACGACACCTTGCTCTCAAACAGCCGCCTGGCCTTCAAGCCCCTCACCTCTCGGACCTCTCGGCGGCACGCGGCGTCTCCCCTCCGAAGCCTGCGTGCGGCACCTGCAAGAACCCAAGCAAAAAAGGACCCGCTCACGTGCTGCGGGAGTCTCAGGATACCCACACAAACCCCCTCCCCCCCCCCCCCCCATCTCAGACACGCACCTTTTCCTCGACAGCTCACCTGCCTGGCCTCCATCAGATCCGGTTGCCGTCTTGAGGCTCGCCCACCACCTGCAAGAGCCAAACGCACGTTGCTCGCAACCACCTGCAACGCGACCCCTCAGGACGAATCGCTACGCTTCAGCCCACCCGTCACCGCTCACCCTGTGCCTGGGCACCCCTCCGGTGCCCAGGTCCCGCTCGGCTCCTCACACACGTCCACAAAGAAAAATTACCACAACGGGCTCATAGAGCCAACAGCCACATCTTCCCTCCAGATACACCGCACACCAACTCACCCGCTTACAGCGCCGTCCTCCATCACCCTGCACCACTCCTCCCTCGGCACCTGCCAAACCGATGCCAAACACGTCACCTGCATGCACAGCGACAGCTGAACCACGACGCAGGTCTCGATCGCACGTAGGAACACCCCTCGAGAGCCCAACTAGGGCGGCTCTTAAACATGAGCACAATACATCAAACATTAAGCCCAGCACACAGACAAGCCAGAACACCCTTGACACGCTACCTGCTCAGCTAAGGCTCTAGCTCCCTCCCCCAGACACCTACGGTTGTTCCCTGGGGGCCCACAAAACCCAACAGGAATTACTTCCCTCACCCACCGACAACAGCCAGTCGATCCAAGACGGCTGCAAAATTCCTTCCCCCCCACCCCCGCCAAAGCCTGGGCGCATCCCTAGATGCCAGCACCACCCGCCTTGCCCTGACTCTACATCCCCGGGCAGGGCGGCTCCAAGACAAACACAGAACAACGCTACACAGAACGCTACAGCCAACGCGCCCCGAAGGATGAGAGGCAGCTCTCGGAGAGAACGACGACACCCAGACAGAAACCCCCCGTCCGGCAAGACCGCCTGCGGGACCCCGACGGTGACGTCAGCAGGCCCTACGGCAACGCCAGAGCACGCCGACAGCTTCGCGGCCCGTGACAAGAGCTTCCTCTCACAACCGAGGCGACGGACGTGCAACCAGCCCAGCTTCAAGACCTAACCGCCTAAGGATGCAAGGAAGAAATGCCAGCCCCAAAAAACTCACAGCGACAGAGCGGCGCTGCTCACGCAGCCGGGAACGACGCCGCCCAAGACGCCAAAACGATCCACGCCCGAAGCTTGCGACGCCAAAAGAGAAGCGCCCGACGGGCGCCGAGCCCACGACTAGGGCCTCGCCGGGCCCTACTAACGCTGCCGAGGCACCTGCCTGGCTCCTAAAGAACAAAGAGAGCAACCGAGACCCGAGGAAGGTCGGAGGCACCCAACACGAAACACACACACTGCACAATAACGCACACAGCCTGGAACCGCCCTGCCCGGCACACGTTCCCGTCACATTGAAGAGGAACCCGCTCCTTTTCCCTGCTCTCAAAGGGGACCGCTTCCCGGACAGCCCGCTCCGCTGCACCATCCTTAAAACCCCTGCCTCCCCCAACCCCTTCCCCAGCACCGTTGCCTCAACCTAGCTTTCAAGGGGCCGAGAGTCTCGGTCCACCCATCCTTCAGAAGAACAAGCGCACGGTCAGCCCACTGCATCGGTCCTCCACGTGCCAGGTGCCTTTTCATCACCTAAACAAAAACAACAACAATACACACACAGCAGCCCTGTCAGCCGGCATCCCATCACTCCACAAGGACCTACCCCCGCAACGCCCCCCACCTCACGCGCGCCCGGCTGCTCCGCTCACCCGGCTGCTCCGTGCCCGTTCCGGACGAGGACGAACGCCATCCCCTGCGGCCCCTAGAGATACCACAGGGCACACAAAGTTACCGTCGCTCCGCCAAAAAAGGAAGAACGAACCACACCAGCCCCGCGCCCCTCCCCTCTGCGCCCCAGCTCACCTCAAACGCGCATCCAGGCCCAAACGCAGCCGGCGCACAACAACCTGCAAAACCAGAGACAAACGCTTCAACTGAGTGGCCGTACGACACCTTGCTCTCAAACAGCCGCCTGGCCTTCAAGCCCCTCACCTCTCGGACCTCTCGGCGGCACGCGGCGTCTCCCCTCCGAAGCCTGCGTGCGGCACCTGCAAGAACCCAAGCAAAAAAGGACCCGCTCACGTGCTGCGGGAGTCTCAGGATACCCACACAAACCCCCTCCCCCCCCCCCCCCCCATCTCAGACACGCACCTTTTCCTCGACAGCTCACCTGCCTGGCCTCCATCAGATCCGGTTGCCGTCTTGAGGCTCGCCCACCACCTGCAAGAGCCAAACGCACGTTGCTCGCAACCACCTGCAACGCGACCCCTCAGGACGAATCGCTACGCTTCAGCCCACCCGTCACCGCTCACCCTGTGCCTGGGCACCCCTCCGGTGCCCAGGTCCCGCTCGGCTCCTCACACACGTCCACAAAGAAAAATTACCACAACGGGCTCATAGAGCCAACAGCCACATCTTCCCTCCAGATACACCGCACACCAACTCACCCGCTTACAGCGCCGTCCTCCATCACCCTGCACCACTCCTCCCTCGGCACCTGCCAAACCGATGCCAAACACGTCACCTGCATGCACAGCGACAGCTGAACCACGACGCAGGTCTCGATCGCACGTAGGAACACCCCTCGAGAGCCCAACTAGGGCGGCTCTTAAACATGAGCACAATACATCAAACATTAAGCCCAGCACACAGACAAGCCAGAACACCCTTGACACGCTACCTGCTCAGCTAAGGCTCTAGCTCCCTCCCCCAGACACCTACGGTTGTTCCCTGGGGGCCCACAAAACCCAACAGGAATTACTTCCCTCACCCACCGACAACAGCCAGTCGATCCAAGACGGCTGCAAAATTCCTTCCCCCCCACCCCCGCCAAAGCCTGGGCGCATCCCTAGATGCCAGCACCACCCGCCTTGCCCTGACTCTACATCCCCGGGCAGGGCGGCTCCAAGACAAACACAGAACAACGCTACACAGAACGCTACAGCCAACGCGCCCCGAAGGATGAGAGGCAGCTCTCGGAGAGAACGACGACACCCAGACAGAAACCCCCCGTCCGGCAAGACCGCCTGCGGGACCCCGACGGTGACGTCAGCAGGCCCTACGGCAACGCCAGAGCACGCCGACAGCTTCGCGGCCCGTGACAAGAGCTTCCTCTCACAACCGAGGCGACGGACGTGCAACCAGCCCAGCTTCAAGACCTAACCGCCTAAGGATGCAAGGAAGAAATGCCAGCCCCAAAAAACTCACAGCGACAGAGCGGCGCTGCTCACGCAGCCGGGAACGACGCCGCCCAAGACGCCAAAACGATCCACGCCCGAAGCTTGCGACGCCAAAAGAGAAGCGCCCGACGGGCGCCGAGCCCACGACTAGGGCCTCGCCGGGCCCTACTAACGCTGCCGAGGCACCTGCCTGGCTCCTAAAGAACAAAGAGAGCAACCGAGACCCGAGGAAGGTCGGAGGCACCCAACACGAAACACACACACTGCACAATAACGCACACAGCCTGGAACCGCCCTGCCCGGCACACGTTCCCGTCACATTGAAGAGGAACCCGCTCCTTTTCCCTGCTCTCAAAGGGGACCGCTTCCCGGACAGCCCGCTCCGCTGCACCATCCTTAAAACCCCTGCCTCCCCCAACCCCTTCCCCAGCACCGTTGCCTCAACCTAGCTTTCAAGGGGCCGAGAGTCTCGGTCCACCCATCCTTCAGAAGAACAAGCGCACGGTCAGCCCACTGCATCGGTCCTCCACGTGCCAGGTGCCTTTTCATCACCTAAACAAAAACAACAACAATACACACACAGCAGCCCTGTCAGCCGGCATCCCATCACTCCACAAGGACCTACCCCCGCAACGCCCCCCACCTCACGCGCGCCCGGCTGCTCCGCTCACCCGGCTGCTCCGTGCCCGTTCCGGACGAGGACGAACGCCATCCCCTGCGGCCCCTAGAGATACCACAGGGCACACAAAGTTACCGTCGCTCCGCCAAAAAAGGAAGAACGAACCACACCAGCCCCGCGCCCCTCCCCTCTGCGCCCCAGCTCACCTCAAACGCGCATCCAGGCCCAAACGCAGCCGGCGCACAACAACCTGCAAAACCAGAGACAAACGCTTCAACTGAGTGGCCGTACGACACCTTGCTCTCAAACAGCCGCCTGGCCTTCAAGCCCCTCACCTCTCGGACCTCTCGGCGGCACGCGGCGTCTCCCCTCCGAAGCCTGCGTGCGGCACCTGCAAGAACCCAAGCAAAAAAGGACCCGCTCACGTGCTGCGGGAGTCTCAGGATACCCACACAAACCCCCTCCCCCCCCCCCCCCCATCTCAGACACGCACCTTTTCCTCGACAGCTCACCTGCCTGGCCTCCATCAGATCCGGTTGCCGTCTTGAGGCTCGCCCACCACCTGCAAGAGCCAAACGCACGTTGCTCGCAACCACCTGCAACGCGACCCCTCAGGACGAATCGCTACGCTTCAGCCCACCCGTCACCGCTCACCCTGTGCCTGGGCACCCCTCCGGTGCCCAGGTCCCGCTCGGCTCCTCACACACGTCCACAAAGAAAAATTACCACAACGGGCTCATAGAGCCAACAGCCACATCTTCCCTCCAGATACACCGCACACCAACTCACCCGCTTACAGCGCCGTCCTCCATCACCCTGCACCACTCCTCCCTCGGCACCTGCCAAACCGATGCCAAACACGTCACCTGCATGCACAGCGACAGCTGAACCACGACGCAGGTCTCGATCGCACGTAGGAACACCCCTCGAGAGCCCAACTAGGGCGGCTCTTAAACATGAGCACAATACATCAAACATTAAGCCCAGCACACAGACAAGCCAGAACACCCTTGACACGCTACCTGCTCAGCTAAGGCTCTAGCTCCCTCCCCCAGACACCTACGGTTGTTCCCTGGGGGCCCACAAAACCCAACAGGAATTACTTCCCTCACCCACCGACAACAGCCAGTCGATCCAAGACGGCTGCAAAATTCCTTCCCCCCCACCCCCGCCAAAGCCTGGGCGCATCCCTAGATGCCAGCACCACCCGCCTTGCCCTGACTCTACATCCCCGGGCAGGGCGGCTCCAAGACAAACACAGAACAACGCTACACAGAATGCTACAGCCAACGCGCCCCGAAGGATGAGAGGCAGCTCTCGGAGAGAACGACGACACCCAGACGGAAACCCCCCGTCCGGCAAGACCGCCTGCGGGACCCCGACGGTGACGTCAGCAGGCCCTACGGCAACGCCAGAGCACGCCGACAGCTTCGCGGCCCGTGACAAGAGCTTCCTCTCGCAACCGAGACGACGGACGTGCAACCAGCCCAGCTTCAAGACCTAACCGCCTAAGGATGCAAGGAAGAAATGCCAGCCCCAAAAAACTCACAGCGACAGAGCGGCGCTGCTCACGCAGCCGGGAACGACGCCGCCCAAGACGCCAAAACGATCCACGCCCGAAGCTTGCGACGCCAAAAGAGAAGCGCCCGACGGGCGCCGAGCCCACGACTAGGGCCTCGCCGGGCCCTACTAACGCTGCCGAGGCACCTGCCTGGCTCCTAAAGAACAAAGAGAGCAACCGAGACCCGAGGAAGGTCGGAGGCACCCAACACGAAACACACACACTGCACAATAACGCACACAGCCTGGAACCGCCCTGCCCGGCACACGTTCCCGTCACATTGAAGACGAACCCGCTCCTTTTCCCTGCTCTCAAAGGGGACCGCTTCCCGGACAGCCCGCTCCGCTGCACCATCCTTAAAACCCCTGCCTCCCCCAACCCCTTCCCCAGCACCGTTGCCTCAACCTAGCTTTCAAGGGGCCGAGAGTCTCGGTCCACCCATCCTTCAGAAGAACAAGCGCACGGTCAGCCCACTGCATCGGTCCTCCACGTGCCAGGTGCCTTTTCATCACCTAAACAAAAACAACAACAATACACACACAGCAGCCCTGTCAGCCGGCATCCCATCACTCCACAAGGACCTACCCCCGCAACGCCCCCCACCTCACGCGCGCCCGGCTGCTCCGCTCACCCGGCTGCTCCGTGCCCGTTCCGGACGAGGACGAACGCCATCCCCTGCGGCCCCTAGAGATACCACAGGGCACACAAAGTTACCGTCGCTCCGCCAAAAAAGGAAGAACGAACCACACCAGCCCCGCGCCCCTCCCCTCTGCGCCCCAGCTCACCTCAAACGCGCATCCAGGCCCAAACGCAGCCGGCGCACAACAACCTGCAAAACCAGAGACAAACGCTTCAACTGAGTGGCCGTACGACACCTTGCTCTCAAACAGCCGCCTGGCCTTCAAGCCCCTCACCTCTCGGACCTCTCGGCGGCACGCGGCGTCTCCCCTCCGAAGCCTGCGTGCGGCACCTGCAAGAACCCAAGCAAAAAAGGACCCGCTCACGTGCTGCGGGAGTCTCAGGATACCCGCACAAACCCCCCATCTCAGACACGCACCTTTTCCTCGACAGCTCACCTGCCTGGCCTCCATCAGATCCGGTTGCCGTCTTGAGGCTCGCCCACCACCTGCAAGAGCCAAACGCACGTTGCTCGCAACCACCTGCAACGCGACCCCTCAGGACGAATCGCTACGCTTCAGCCCACCCGTCACCGCTCACCCTGTGCCTGGGCACCCCTCCGGTGCCCAGGTCCCGCTCGGCTCCTCACACGCGTCCACAAAGAAAAATTACCACAACGGGCTCATAGAGCCAACAGCCACATCTTCCCTCCAGATACACCGCACACCAACTCACCCGCTTACAGCGCCGTCCTCCATCACCCTGCACCACTCCTCCCTCGGCACCTGCCAAACCGATGCCAAACACGTCACCTGCATGCACAGCGACAGCTGAACCACGACGCAGGTCTCGATCGCACGTAGGAACACCCCTCGAGAGCCCAACTAGGGCGGCTCTTAAACATGAGCACAATACATCAAACATTAAGCCCAGCACACAGACAAGCCAGAACACCCTTGACACGCTACCTGCTCAGCTAAGGCTCTAGCTCCCTCCCCCAGACACCTACGGTTGTTCCCTGGGGGCCCACAAAACCCAACAGGAATTACTTCCCTCACCCACCGACAACAGCCAGTCGATCCAAGACGGCTGCAAAATTCCTTCCCCCCCACCCCCGCCAAAGCCTGGGCGCATCCCTAGATGCCAGCACCACCCGCCTTGCCCTGACTCTACATCCCCGGGCAGGGCGGCTCCAAGACAAACGCAGAACAACGCTACACAGAACGCTACAGCCAACGCGCCCCGAAGGATGAGAGGCAGCTCTCGGAGAGAACGACGACACCCAGACAGAAACCCCCCGTCCGGCAAGACCGCCTGCGGGACCCCGACGGTGACGTCAGCAGGCCCTACGGCAACGCCAGAGCACGCCGACAGCTTCGCGGCCCGTGACAAGAGCTTCCTCTCGCAACCGAGACGACGGACGTGCAACCAGCCCAGCTTCAAGACCTAACCGCCTAAGGATGCAAGGAAGAAATGCCAGCCCCAAAAAACTCACAGCGACAGAGCGGCGCTGCTCACGCAGCCGGGAACGACGCCGCCCAAGACGCCCGTCCGAGACGCCAAAACGATCCACGCCCGAAGCTTGCGACGCCAAAAGAGAAGCGCCCGACGGGCGCCGAGCCCACGACTAGGGCCTCGCCGGGCCCTACTAACGCTGCCGAGGCACCTGCCTGGCTCCTAAAGAACAAAGAGAGCAACCGAGACCCGAGGAAGGTCGGAGGCACCCAACACGAAACACACACACTGCACAATAACGCACACAGCCTGGAACCGCCCTGCCCGGCACACGTTCCCGTCACATTGAAGACGAACCCGCTCCTTTTCCCTGCTCTCAAAGGGGACCGCTTCCCGGACAGCCCGCTCCGCTGCACCATCCTTAAAACCCCTGCCTCCCCCAACCCCTTCCCCAGCACCGTTGCCTCAACCTAGCTTTCAAGGGGCCGAGAGTCTCGGTCCACCCATCCTTCAGAAGAACAAGCGCACGGTCAGCCCACTGCATCGGTCCTCCACGTGCCAGGTGCCTTTTCATCACCTAAACAAAAACAACAACAATACACACACAGCAGCCCTGTCAGCCGGCATCCCATCACTCCACAAGGACCTACCCCCGCAACGCCCCCCACCTCACGCGCGCCCGGCTGCTCCGCTCACCCGGCTGCTCCGTGCCCGTTCCGGACGAGGACGAACGCCATCCCCTGCGGCCCCTAGAGATACCACAGGGCACACAAAGTTACCGTCGCTCCGCCAAAAAAGGAAGAACGAACCACACCAGCCCCGCGCCCCTCCCCTCTGCGACCCAGCTCACCTCAAACGCGCATCCAGGCCCAAACGCAGCCGGCGCACAACAACCTGCAAAACCAGAGACAAACGCTTCAACTGAGTGGCCGTACGACACCTTGCTCTCAAACAGCCGCCTGGCCTTCAAGCCCCTCACCTCTCGGACCTCTCGTCGGCACGCGGCGTCTCCCCTCCGAAGCCTGCGTGCGGCACCTGCAAGAACCCAAGCAAAAAAGGACCCGCTCACGTGCTGCGGGAGTCTCAGGATACCCGCACAAACCCCCCATCTCAGACACGCACCTTTTCCTCGACAGCTCACCTGCCTGGCCTCCATCAGATCCGGTTGCCGTCTTGAGGCTCGCCCACCACCTGCAAGAGCCAAACGCACGTTGCTCGCAACCACCTGCAACGCGACCCCTCAGGACGAATCGCTACGCTTCAGCCCACCCGTCACCGCTCACCCTGTGCCTGGGCACCCCTCCGGTGCCCAGGTCCCGCTCGGCTCCTCACACGCGTCCACAAAGAAAAATTACCACAACGGGCTCATAGAGCCAACAGCCACATCTTCCCTCCAGATACACCGCACACCAACTCACCCGCTTACAGCGCCGTCCTCCATCACCCTGCACCACTCCTCCCTCGGCACCTGCCAAACCGATGCCAAACACGTCACCTGCATGCACAGCGACAGCTGAACCACGACGCAGGTCTCGATCGCACGTAGGAACACCCCTCGAGAGCCCAACTAGGGCGGCTCTTAAACATGAGCACAATACATCAAACATTAAGCCCAGCACACAGACAAGCCAGAACACCCTTGACACGCTACCTGCTCAGCTAAGGCTCTAGCTCCCTCCCCCAGACACCTACGGTTGTTCCCTGGGGGCCCACAAAACCCAACAGGAATTACTTCCCTCACCCACCGACAACAGCCAGTCGATCCAAGACGGCTGCAAAATTCCTTCCCCCCCACCCCCGCCAAAGCCTGGGCGCATCCCTAGATGCCAGCACCACCCGCCTTGCCCTGACTCTACATCCCCGGGCAGGGCGGCTCCAAGACAAACGCAGAACAACGCTACACAGAACGCTACAGCCAACGCGCCCCGAAGGATGAGAGGCAGCTCTCGGAGAGAACGACGACACCCAGACAGAAACCCCCCGTCCGGCAAGACCGCCTGCGGGACCCCGACGGTGACGTCAGCAGGCCCTACGGCAACGCCAGAGCACGCCGACAGCTTCGCGGCCCGTGACAAGAGCTTCCTCTCGCAACCGAGACGACGGACGTGCAACCAGCCCAGCTTCAAGACCTAACCGCCTAAGGATGCAAGGAAGAAATGCCAGCCCCAAAAAACTCACAGCGACAGAGCGGCGCTGCTCACGCAGCCGGGAACGACGCCGCCCAAGACGCCCGTCCGAGACGCCAAAACGATCCACGCCCGAAGCTTGCGACGCCAAAAGAGAAGCGCCCGACGGGCGCCGAGCCCACGACTAGGGCCTCGCCGGGCCCTACTAACGCTGCCGAGGCACCTGCCTGGCTCCTAAAGAACAAAGAGAGCAACCGAGACCCGAGGAAGGTCGGAGGCACCCAACACGAAACACACACACTGCACAATAACGCACACAGCCTGGAACCGCCCTGCCCGGCACACGTTCCCGTCACATTGAAGAGGAACCCGCTCCTTTTCCCTGCTCTCAAAGGGGACCGCTTCCCGGACAGCCCGCTCCGCTGCACCATCCTTAAAACCCCTGCCTCCCCCAACCCCTTCCCCAGCACCGTTGCCTCAACCTAGCTTTCAAGGGGCCGAGAGTCTCGGTCCACCCATCCTTCAGAAGAACAAGCGCACGGTCAGCCCACTGCATCGGTCCTCCACGTGCCAGGTGCCTTTTCATCACCTAAACAAAAACAACAACAATACACACACAGCAGCCCTGTCAGCCGGCATCCCATCACTCCACAAGGACCTACCCCCGCAACGCCCACCACCTCACGCGCGCCCGGCTGCTCCGCTCACCCGGCTGCTCCGTGCCCGTTCCGGACGAGGACGAACGCCATCCCCTGCGGCCCCTAGAGATACCACAGGGCACACAAAGTTACCGTCGCTCCGCCAAAAAAGGAAGAACGAACCACACCAGCCCCGCGCCCCTCCCCTCTGCGACCCAGCTCACCTCAAACGCGCATCCAGGCCCAAAGGCAGCCGGCGCACAACAACCTGCAAAACCAGAGACAAACGCTTCAACTGAGTGGCCGTACGACACCTTGCTCTCAAACAGCCGCCTGGCCTTCAAGCCCCTCACCTCTCGGACCTCTCGGCGGCACGCGGCGTCTCCCCTCCGAAGCCTGCGTGCGGCACCTGCAAGAACCCAAGCAAAAAAGGACCCGCTCACGTGCTGCGGGAGTCTCAGGATACCCGCACAAACCCCCCCCCCCCCCCCCCCATCTCAGACACACACCTTTTCCTCGACAGCTCACCTGCCTGGCCTCCATCAGATCCGGTTGCCGTCTTGAGGCTCGCCCACCACCTGCAAGAGCCAAACGCACGTTGCTCGCAACCACCTGCAACGCGACCCCTCAGGACGAATCGCTACGCTTCAGCCCACCCGTCACCGCTCACCCTGTGCCTGGGCACCCCTCCGGTGCCCAGGTCCCGCTCGGCTCCTCACACGCGTCCACAAAGAAAAATTACCACAACGGGCTCATAGAGCCAACAGCCACATCTTCCCTCCAGATACACCGCACACCAACTCACCCGCTTACAGCGCCGTCCTCCATCACCCTGCACCACTCCTCCCTCGGCACCTGCCAAACACGTCACCTGCATGCACAGCGACAGCTGAACCACGACGCAGGTCTCGATCGCACGTAGGAACACCCCTCGAGAGCCCAACTAGGGCGGCTCTTAAACATGAGCACAATACATCAAACATTAAGCCCAGCACACAGACAAGCCAGAACACCCTTGACACACTACCTGCTCAGCTAAGGCTCTAGCTCCCTCCCCCAGACACCTACGGTTGTTCCCTGGGGGCCCACAAAACCCAACAGGAATTACTTCCCTCACCCACCGACAACAGCCAGTCGATCCAAGACGGCTGCAAAATTCCTTCCCCCCCACCCCCGCCAAAGCCTGGGCGCATCCCTAGATGCCAGCACCACCCGCCTTGCCCTGACTCTACATCCCCGGGCAGGGCGGCTCCAAGACAAACACAGAACAACGCTACACAGAACGCTACAGCCAACGCGCCCCGAAGGATGAGAGGCAGCTCTCGGAGAGAACGACGACACCCAGACGGAAACCCCCCGTCCGGCAAGACCGCCTGCGGGACCCCGACGGTGACGTCAGCAGGCCCTACGGCAACGCCAGAGCACGCCGACAGCTTCGCGGCCCGTGACAAGAGCTTCCTCTCGCAACCGAGACGACGGACGTGCAACCAGCCCAGCTTCAAGACCTAACCGCCTAAGGATGCAAGGAAGAAATGCCAGCCCCAAAAAACTCACAGCGACAGAGCGGCGCTGCTCACGCAGCCGGGAACGACGCCGCCCAAGACGCCCGTCCGAGACGCCAAAACGATCCACGCCCGAAGCTTGCGACGCCAAAAGAGAAGCGCCCGACGGGCGCCGAGCCCACGACTAGGGCCTCGCCGGGCCCTACTAACGCTGCCGAGGCACCTGCCTGGCTCCTAAAGAACAAAGAGAGCAACCGAGACCCGAGGAAGGTCGGAGGCACCCAACACGAAACACACACACTGCACAATAACGCACACAGCCTGGAACCGCCCTGCCCGGCACACGTTCCCGTCACATTGAAGAGGAACCCGCTCCTTTTCCCTGCTCTCAAAGGGGACCGCTTCCCGGACAGCCCGCTCCGCTGCACCATCCTTAAAACCCCTGCCTCCCCCAACCCCTTCCCCAGCACCGTTGCCTCAACCTAGCTTTCAAGGGGCCGAGAGTCTCGGTCCACCCATCCTTCAGAAGAACAAGCGCACGGTCAGCCCACTGCATCGGTCCTCCACGTGCCAGGTGCCTTTTCATCACCTAAACAAAAACAACAACAACAACAACACACACACAGCAGCCCTGTCAGCCGGCATCCCATCACTCCACAAGGACCTACCCCCGCAACGCCCCCCACCTCACGCGCGCCCGGCTGCTCCGCTCACCCGGCTGCTCCGTGCCCGTTCCGGACGAGGACGAACGCCATCCCCTGCGGCCCCTAGAGATACCACAGGGCACACAAAGTTACCGTCGCTCCGCCAAAAAAGGAAGAACGAACCACACCAGCCCCGCGCCCCTCCCCTCTGCGACCCAGCTCACCTCAAACGCGCATCCAGGCCCAAACGCAGCCGGCGCACAACAACCTGCAAAACCAGAGACAAACGCTTCAACTGAGTGGCCGTACGACACCTTGCTCTCAAACAGCCGCCTGGCCTTCAAGCCCCTCACCTCTCGGACCTCTCGGCGGCACGCGGCGTCTCCCCTCCGAAGCCTGCGTGCGGCACCTGCAAGAACCCAAGCAAAAAAGGACCCGCTCACGTGCTGCGGGAGTCTCAGGATACCCGCACAACCCCCCCCCCCCCCCCCCCCCCCCATCTCAGACACGCACCTTTTCCTCGACAGCTCACCTGCCTGGCCTCCATCAGATCCGGTTGCCGTCTTGAGGCTCGCCCACCACCTGCAAGAGCCAAACGCATGTTGCTCGCAACCACCTGCGACGCGACCCCTCAGGACGAATCGCTATGCTTCAGCCCACCCGTCACCGGTCAGCATAGCCTTCTCTGAAGTCTCATCACCACATTGTGTCTCTCCCGCAAAGCCTACATGGAACGTGCAAAAACTTAGGAAAGAAGATACATGCTACGATATTACCCAGAACAGCAACCTACCCACGCCGAATCCCATTCTCACACATCTTTTCTTTGACAGCTTGCCTGCCCAGCCTCTGTCAGTTCCAGCTGCCACTTTGAGGCTCACCCATTATCTGTAACACACAAGTAACAGAGGTCACTTTTACCTTCGCTATCAACACAACACCTCAGAAAGAACTGCTACTTCAGCACACCAATCACCTAGCTCAACTCCCCTCCTGTGTCCAGCTCACACTTGGCTCATTCCTTACTGCCTTCTAACTCCCCAAAACACACTGCAGAGTCATTCAGCCATCAGTCACATGTTCCTTCTATATACCACACACCGTCCTACCTTCTTACAGGATTTCCTCGGCTTTCCTATGTCACCCTGAACAACTCCTCCTCCGCCTCTGGAAAAAAAGGACATAGTAGAAGTCACCTGGATGCACAGAAATAGCTTAAATGATCCATAGGTCTTGCTCTCATGTAGGAATACCATGTAGAGCCCAGCTACCACCTGCCATTAAAGGACATACATTAACTCAAGCATTACACCCTATACACGTACAAACCTGACGACCATTAGGATGTACTCTCAGCTAGCACTCTAGCTGCCAGCTACAGTCATCTTCTTAACATCTACAAAATACTACTAAAGTTACTGACCTTTCCCATTGCTTTTGGCTATTGGCTCTGCACAAGCCTACACAGGGTTTTACAGAAGTCTATTGATATTAACTATACACTTGTATTGCTCTTCTTTTCTTAAAGAAACTGCATATATAAATTCCCATACATAAATGCATACAGAACACTCACCCTAACCCCAACCACATCTTATCAATACCCTTAACAGTTAATGTCAACACCTTCTAGATTACGCAAGAGAGTTTATGAAAATAATTTTGATTCAATAAAGTTGAGAATTCCAATAATAAAAAGAAACATACTCAAAACTAAAAAGAAAAAAATAACAGAACAACATACTATCAAGCCATCTTACCACACCTGAACCTCCAATGCAGTATTAGATAAGGAAAAACATATAAGTTTAGACACAAATGATCTTTCAAATTTAAATGCCACCAACCCTTATTGAGTTCTAAAAGCCTTACCTCTCACAAGCATCTGCATGTCTTTAAATATCAAAACATACCTATCCAAAAATATTTAAACAGCTCAAAACTTACAATTAAGTACAGGAACACCAAAGCACCCACACTGGAGAAAGCCAGGAGGGAAGGGAGCTCCCTCACCAGAGGCTGTGGCTCATATACCTCGGGCCCTGCCCACCAACCTTCCCACAATCACCTGGGAAAGGGGAGGGGTGAACCACCACAGGGTATAAAGGCAGCTGAAGGAACAGCAGGGAGTTTTCTCAAGTGCTTTATGTTAACAGCATGGAAAAAGACAAAAAGAGTGGTTCTTACTGTAATTGTACTACTATTTGTTTTTCTTCACCTACATGTATTGCATCAGCAATGTGGCCAGGTAAGAAATTAAACTTCATTTTCCTAGGATGTATACAGGGAAAAACCATGTCTTACTAATTTATATAGAAGAGCACCTCCTGGATTATAATAGCACTATTATGACCATTAGTTGTATGTTTTACTTTTCTGTAAAACAGAAGAGTTATACAATTATGGTTCATTTCTAGCAAAACCACACATACTATCTACATACTAGCAGAGCTATAGTCTAGATATGACTGAATGGCAAAGTGAATTAAATCTCTGGTTCAAATGAAATTATTTTCTATAAATCACTGATAATTCAGAGTAATTTTGACACTCTGATTTCCTTAAGAGACTGATAGCAGTCTCAAAGGACAAAAATTTAAAAAGGGAAATACAGGAACGGTATCAAAAGTTATATGAAGTGTCCTAATGAGCATATAAGCAGCTAAATAAAGAATAAAAGGGGAAGTGCAATAAAAACTCATTGAGACATGTGTTGCTAAAAATAGATCCAGGCTATTGATTCTCCAAGAATCTCAAGAGAAGATCAGAGCCACCCGTAGATATTTTTGGGGTACCAGATAGCAAAGAGAAACATACTATAAGACAGAAAACAAATTAATTACTGCGGAGTACAAAGATGGCTTTAGGAAAGGTTCTGGCAGAACAAGAGGCATTGTCACAGGGATAGGAATAGTTTGTAATGGACCAGAGAAACTAAAGCAGTGGTGAGAATGCAGGAAGCTCAAAAGGGAATTGACCAAACTAACAGATATTCTCGGGGGAGCTGGAACGGGGGGCGGCAAAGAATTGAGGAAAGAAAAAAGTGATCGGGGTAACAGATACCGACTCAGGAATAGAGCTGGAGGGTAAAGAGGAGTGAAAAGTGCCCTTCTGAGCTAGAACAGGGCCCTGGGCTATCTCTATGAGGGGATGTCTCGTGGGAACTCAGCAAATGGAGCAGAGGAGTCCTGAGGGAGCCCAAGACACCAAAGCAGCCTTGGAGCTGGAGCCTGAGGAGAGTCTAGGAAAGGACTGTGACTAGGATAGAAGATGTCCTGAGGAAGGCAGAGAGACAGAAAAGTATTTGGGGATGTGACAATTACATCCAGAGGGCATCTGAGCTCAGTAAACACAACATGAGAAAGCCAGGGAACAAATAGAGGCACAAACAGAAGGAAGAAAGGACAGAATGACTGCTGTGCGCAGCATATACAGACTCAGAAAATCTTCAGATGGTGAGAGAAGGGTGTGAGTGCCACGGCAAAGCTAAAAGTGCGCAGAATGTGACCTCAAAGGGGCCGGTAGGTGTTGCGGCGCCCTGAGGGGTCCTGGGTGAGGCGCAGAGACAAAAGAATGCTCTGGGAAACGAGGATACAGTCTGGAGGGGTGTGACCAGATTACAGATCTCCTCAGGAGCTGGGGACCAGCCGGAGGTACCGTAGTCAGCAGACGGTATGCTAAGAGCGCTCCGAGGCACAAGCAAACCCGAAGACTGGGTTCAGAGATAACAAGGGAAGACCAAAGCCTGCTACTGAGCTAAAACAGGGTTGTGGGACGAAAAGGGGCTCTCTGGACACACGGTGACTGGGAGCGGAGGGGTCACAAAAGGCTCGCGGGATAAGAGATTGAAAAGGAGAGTAAATGCTACCAAAATGCTGTGGAGCACAGGGAAGGTCTCGGGAGGCATCCTAGATGGCATAGAAAAGAAAAAGATTGCTCTTTTTTGGGAACAGATGTCTTGGAGAGGTGCGATTGTGACAACAATGTGCTGCTGGGGAACGTCTAAGACTGTGAGGTAAAAGGCCTATGAGGTAAAAGATGACATTTTAAAAGCTGCGACACTAACAAAAGACAAGAAATTATTCAAGTGTTAATACAGCCAATGGATAACATTAGGCAGAGGAGTTAAAAACTGATAGTAAAGAAATAGGGAAAAACATAAAACACCAAAGGCCAAGTGACTTGGAGATGTAGGGGAAAAAAAAAAATCAAGTGCGGGATGTTAGAAAAACAAAGAGAAAAATGAAAAGACGGACAGGAAACTGAAACAGGAGCGGAAAGAAAGTTAAAATGCAGCAGTACTAATGAAAGACAAGAAATAATTCTGAGAAACAGCAAAGGGAATAAAAGTAGACAGAACATTTAGGAAGCAAGAGATTAGGAAAAGGAAGGGCAAAAATAGATAGGGACAGCCATCTAAAAGAGACAGCAAATTTTAAAAGCTGTGACGCTAAGGGAAGAGAAGAAATAATTGTAAAAAGACAGCAAAGGGAGAAAAATTGGCATAGAAAAGGTTTAAAAAGCAAGGGGGATTATGGAACTAAAGATAAAATTTAAAACATAGGGACAGCAAACAGATGGATGAAGAAAACTGGTGAAGTGATGGTGTTAAGGGAAGACATATACTTGAAAGAAAACAGAGCAAAATAAGCACAGGAAACGGGCTAAAGGAAGAAATCTAAAAAGTGACAGGGATTAGGGAAACCTAGAGCAAACTATTAATAATAGGGATGGAAAATAGAAAAATATTATAACAGCAAAGGTACTGCTACTAAGGACAAGAAATAACTAAAACAAAGACACCAGATAAAATTGTACAAAATTTTAGAGGAAAATACGATTCAAGAAATGAGGGAAAAAATTAAAAATAGCAACGGTCAAGTAAAATGGAAATGTAGAAATTAAGTGGAAAAAGCAAGGTCATTAGTGAAATAGAAGAAATAACTTTTTAAACTTCCAAAGGAATGAGAGTTAACTTATAAATAACATTTAAAAAGGAAGGGCTTGTAGGGAAATAAAAAAAAATTAAAACAGAGACTGTAACCTAGAAGGGAGGTAGAAAGGAAATGGAAAAAGCGAGGGCGCTAAAGAGAGATGAGAAATAATTTTGCAAAGACAGCAAAGAGAACTGAGGTTGCTGTAGAAAGAAAGCCTAGCCAGCAGTGCGTATTAGGAAATAAAGACAATCTTATGCAATAAGGACAGTGACCCAAAACAGACGTGAAAAGGAAATGTAAAAAGCGAGAGCGCTATGAAAAATAATTGAGAAGTAACACCGGCGAACGAGACAAAAGTAGGAAAGTTTAAAAGCCGAGGGATTAAGAGACAATAACAACTAAAAAATAGTAATAGAAATAAAACACAGACATAAAATTTTAAAAGCGATGGTGCTAAGGAAAGAGCTGAAAATGAACAAATGACCACAGTAAAGGTGATAATAGTACACAAAAAGAACACGATAAACGCAAGGGTGGTTAGGGTACCACTGGAAAAAAATTAAAAGGGATTGAATAAGGAGTTCATCTATCTCAAAGGGGGAAAAGCATTCTTCCTTGGGAATTTGCAGGGCTCGGGGAGGCGGCTTTAAGGGAGACTTGGAGGGGAAGGGATATAGCCAGGGTCGCTAAAGAAGAGCCTAGGGGCGGCGTGCCGAGCTCGAGGGTGAAATCAATATCCCACCTTGAGCAGGTCTACCCCGATGCACACAGCATAGATGCCGTAAGGCAGGAGATAGAAGCTGTTGTGCAGCGGGATAGCTTTGATTCTCTTGCCATCGCAGACATCGCAGAATCATAGAACGTTCTGGGTCAGAAGGGACCCACGAGGATTAGAGTCCAACTCCTTTCCCTGCACAGGACAGCCCCAAATTCACCCCATGCCTCTGATGGTGTTGCCCTAGTGCTACTTGATTATTGTCAGGCTTGGTGCTGTGCCTGCTTCCCTGGGGAGCCTGTTCCGTGGCCCTCTGAGTGAAAAAACTTTTCCTAATACCCACCCTAAACCTCCCCTGGACCATCCTCCTGCCGTTCCCTCAGGTCCTATTGTTGGTCACCGGAGAAAAATGATCGGCACCTGTGCCTCCTCCACCCCTTGTGAGGAAGCTGCAGACTGAGATGAGGTCTCCCTGTCTCTAGGCTTAATAAACCAAGTGACTTTAGCTGCTCCTAGTACGGTTTCTCACCAGATGCGGTGGGATGCCTCGTACAATTCGAGTGCTGCGATGGATGGCTCTAATCTCTTACGAAGGGTTAGGCAAGGAAGGAGATGTGGTGGGGTGGCTCTGTACGTTAGGTAGTGTTTTGGTTGTAGAGAGCTCAATGATTGGGAGGATGAGGTTGACGGCTTATGGGTAAGGATGAGGGGAAAGGCCAATGAGGCAGATATCCAGCTGGGGGTCTGCTGTAGACCACCTGACTGCAATGAAGAAGTAGCTGAAGAATTCTACAGGCAGCTGGCAGAACTCTCCCAGTTGCTACCCCTTATTCTCATGGGGCACTTGAACTTACCAGATGTCTGCTGGAAAGAAAACGCAGCAGAGGAAACTGTCTAGGAGGTTCATGGAGCACGTGGAAGGTAACTTCCTGATGCAGCTGGTAAATGAGCCTACTGGGGAGGTGCCTCGACTGACCTGCTCTTTAGAAACAGAAGGACCGGTGGGAGATGTGGGGGTTGGAAGCCATTTTGCGCCTAGCAACTGCACCCTGATAGAATTCCTGATGCCTGGCAAAATAAGGAAGGGGGGGCTGGCAAAATATATACTGTGGACTTGCGGAGGGCAGGCTTTGGACTCTTTGGGACACTGGTTGAAAGGGTTCCTTGGGAGGAAGTCCTGAAGGGCTAAGGGGTCCTGGAAGGCTGGACGTTGAAGAAGGAAATCTGGAAGGTGCAGAACCAGGTTGTCCCTGTGTGCAGTAAGACAAACGGGCAGGAAGATGACAGGCCTGGCTGAACAGAGAGCTTTTGTGGTGGCTCGGGGGGGCAGGGAAAGGAGAGTTTACTGCTTTTGAAGAACGGGTAGGCAAGTCAGGAACAGAACACAGAGCTTGTTATGCAAACCAGGAAGGCAAAAGCCCAGCTAGAACTCAACTGGCCACTGTTATTAGAGATGACAAAACATACTTTTACATATATGCTAACAGAAAGAGAGCCAAAGAGACTCTCCAGCCTCTACTGGGGGCCGGGGTGGGGAATGCTGCCACTGAGGACTAGACTGAGGTACTTGAGGCCTTCTTGGCCTCAGTCTCTAGTAGACTGGCTGTTTATCACCAGGGTAGTAATGGTTCACCTTCAGTGCGCTCACCAGGCATGTACAGGATGACCAGGGGATCAGGCCCAGACACCGCAGGTTCTGCCTGACCAACCCAGTCTCCTTCTATGACCAGGTGACCCACCTAGTGGATGAGCCGTGGATGTTATCTACCTGTACTTCAGTAAAGCCTTTGACACTGTCTCCCACAGCATTCTCCTGGAGAAGCTGGTGGTTCCTAGCTTGGACAGGTGTACTCCTTGAGTACAAAACTAGCTGGATGGCTGAGCCCAAAGAGTAGTGGTGACAGAGGTTAAACCAAATTTGTGGCGGGTCATGAGCGCTGTTCCCCAGGGGTCAACTTTAGGACTAGTCTTGTTCCATGTCTATATCAATGCTCTGAATGAGGGGACAGTGTGCCTTCAGTAAGTTTGCAGATGATACCAAGTTGGGCGGGAGTGTTCATCTGCTCGAGGGTAGGAAGGCTCTGCAGAGGGATCTGGACAGGCTGGACCCATGGCCTGACGTCAACTCTATGAGAATTAACAAGGCTGAGTGCCGGGTCCTGTGCTCGGGTCACAACGACCCCATGCAATGCTACAGGCTTGGGGAAGAGCGACTGGAAAACTGTGCGGCAGAGAAGGACCCGGGGGTGCCGGTTGACAGCCGGCTGAACGTGAGGCGGCGGTCTGCCTGGGTTGGCAAGGAGGCCGATGGGGTCCTGCCTTGTATCAGAAATAGCGTGGCCAGCAGGAGTAGGGAAGTGATCATACCCCTGACTTGGCACTGGTGAGGCCGCACCTTGAGTATTGTGTTCCCTTTCGGGCCCTTCAGGACAAAAAGGACATTGAGTAGTTGGAGTATGTCCAGAGAAGGGCAACAAAGCTTGGGGAAGGGTCTGGAAAACAAGTCTTATGAAGAGCGGCTGAGGGAACTGGGGTTGTTTAAGTCTGCAGAAGAGGAGGCTCAGAGGAGGTTGTAGTAAACTGGGTGTAGGTTCCTTTTCCCAACGAGCTAGCGATTGGACAAGAGGAAATGGTGTCGAGTTCCATCAGGGAATGATCAGAGAGGGTATTAGGAAAAATTTCTTTACCCAAAGAGTCATCAGGTATTGGAACAGGCTGTCCAGAGAGGTGGGGCAGTTGCCCTCCCTGGAGGCGTTCAAAAGATGCGTATACGTGGCGCTGTAGGAGGCACAGTAGTGTTGGGTTGATGATTGGACTCAATGATACCACAGGCCTTTTCCAACCTTATTAACTCTATTAAAAAAAAAGTCACCTTGATAAAATATTTTAAAAGCAATGGGGTGCATGAGCAACAAATAACCCTTAAAATTAGGGATTGGCAGCTTCGTAAAACTAAACCTAGAAAGAGAATTTTAAAAGCAATGGAGTAAGGGTCAGACAGGAAAAAGTAAGAAATAGGGACCGCAAACTAAATCAATGAAGACAAACAAAATTGGAAAAGTGATTTAGTTGAGGACAGGCAGGAAGAAACAAACGTGGACGCGGAACTGAACGTAGACAGACAGCGCAAATGTAAAAATCAACGGGGTTCTGGCCATGTGGGTAGAAGTTAAATATCAAGAGAGGGAGACAGATAGATGGCCACAGAGAAAGGATGTAGGAAGAGCAAGCCGGGGCAGAGCAGAGGGAGTCACTGAAATGGAGATAGGTCGCTGGGTAGAGGCAGACCTAGAAATGCAATTTTTACAAGTAATAGGGAAGAAAAAAATAGCAGGTGTGGAGCCAGAAAAGGAGAGGTATAGAAAGGACACATAGAAGGCGATGGGGTGCAGGGCAGTGTTGGCAGAAGACCAAAAAGCTTTGGTGAGCTGTGCAGCCTGAGAAGGAGACAGAGGCAGGGACAGGCAAGGAGGCAGACAGACACTGGGAAAAGCATAGCAGGGATAGGCCCAGATGCATGGGAGGAGCTGTGCGACTCACTGCAGCTCCTGTTGTGGGCAGGACAGCTTCACAGCCCTGAGGTTTCTCTCTCTCCCTCTGCCCCTTCCCCCTCCGCAGTGCTGGCTGCCCAAACCATGCCCCTCCCGGAGCAGGAGGCGGGTGCCCCGAGACTCCTCTCCGACCATGTTTCCTGGACACACGGGGGCCAACACACATAGCCAACAGAGCTGCTGATATCCTGTTACCTTGTGCTGGTGGCGTGCTCTGGCCGGGACGGATCCTTCCTTGCTCAACTACACGCTGTTCCTGGCTGGAGGCACCTGCCTGTGGAACACCCTTCCTTTCACTCCTCAGCCAGCTCCTGCAGGCAGGAGTGTCCAGGCAGCCCTCTCCCCAGCTAGAGCCCCTTGGCACAGCAGGGCCAGCCCTGTCCTCAGACTCACCGGCTGCATCCAACAGCACATCATCTTCTCCCTTGGACCCAGCTGCAGCCACTCACCCCGAAGCCCAGGGGCTGCAAATGCATCTGGGAATGCGCAGGAAGCAGCGAAGCCTCGTCCCTTCACGCGCGTCAGATATGGTTGCAGTGAGCTGGCTACCAGGGTCAGCACCCAAAAGCAGTGTGACAGAGGAAAAAGAATAAATAGGGAGGAAGGACAGAGGAAAGAGCTGGAACAAGGCACATGGGAACAAGAAACAAAGAGGTGAAGCGTACAGGGCAGAATTGGCAAAAGAGCAACAACTTTTGGGGCACCAGAGAGGTAGGTGGACCAGAATCGGGGATTTGGGGGTGTATTAGTGCTGTGGCAGCAGCTCTCGCTCTGCGAGCGCAGCCCTGCACGAGCAAGTCACCAACTGGGAGGATGGGCCCTGACTTGGAGCGGAAAAGGAAAAGGGGCAGCTTTAGAAAGCGCTTTTATAACTTCAGTACGTATGAAGGGGGGGGTTGAGCTTCTGAAACCGTTCTATAAATAGTGTTTTTCTTAGTGTTGTAAAAATCCTATATAGCAGAGATATTTACACTGAAGTATCTACTTAAATATATGTATATTTAGGGAATACATAGATGTTTTATAACTTAATATCTGTTTACACTATCTATTGTGACTATATCTATATACATCTATAGAATATTTATGCATCTATTTAGGCATACCGATCAACACTTTTATCAGAACTTCTATTTAGCTATCTGTTTAAACTTACATATATTGTCACTAATTTTACACTTCTCTATTAAGACTGAGATATCTACTTATCTCTATACCTGTTTATGCTTATTTTATTATCTTTATTTAGATTACATAGGATATCTAACAGAAGGGTTGGACTAGATGATCCCTGAGAACCTTCCAACCTGTGACCCTGCGGTAGGCTTATTATAGAACACACACTAAATTCAGATAGCTTTATCCAGGCAGACGACTTCTTATATATTTTGAAAACCAATATTAACTTATAAATAAAGAAAAAACCTTAAAAAAAAAACCTTTTACCTACTGTATAGTACAAAGAACTTTAAATTTTTTATATTCCAATTAGAAACATGTACAGGCTCTTAAAATATAAAAAACTTGTATAGACATAAAATAATTTTTTTGTGCATTTTAAACTCTGCAATAAAGGAAAAGGGTTTTTTTTCCTATTTTGAATTCCTTCCTCTATAATGTCACACACCCATACTTATAGTTTATAATATTTAATAATCCCCCCATGACTCTTTGGGGAGGGACCCCCCATTACACCCCCATCTGTAACAGGTTAGCAGGATTCCTATGCACAAAATTCACCCAACATATGATATTTCAAAAGCACAACAGTATTTATTGCTCTGTTAGAGCCTTGCAGAAGCAGTTACTAGCATATTGTTTTCCCCTCATCAGAGTCTGACCAACCCGACTATACCCGAGACACCGCCGAGCAGGCCGGTGACTGTGAGCAAGGTCATCGTGGAGAAGGGAGGTAGGCGTGGCACCTTCAGGGTGTCCCCTGTGGTTCCGAGTGTGGTCTGTCTCCCCCCCTCTCTCTGCTTTGAGCCGCCCCTTTTTATACCCTCAGCAGATTCAAGGCAAAAGTACTGCCTAGACATTGCCGCATGCGTGGCCGGCACATGCAACAAGGCCTGCCGGGTACGTGCTCTGCCAGCTAACGGCAGTTCTGGGTTGCAACAACATATTGTGCAATGACATTCCTCCCGCTTCCCCCCTTGGAGGTTGCGTTCTCACAGCTGTGTTCAGCTTGTGATTCTTCCACTGTGGCCCTACACTGACCACCATCTAAAATCCCTCACGCACCATCCCCGCTCACCTGCTCCTCTGCTGCAGCATTTCCCCCACACATAGGTGACATTAGTGTGCCCTGAGTAACAGGAAGCAAGCATGGGTGGGGACGTATTTACTGAGCATACCGAGATGCTTTCATCAAGATGTTGGAAAAACAAAAATCTAACTATATGTCACCATATTAAAAAAATGGGAGCAGATGAAAATACAAACTGTTGTCAGCCTAAGGCATAGTCTATCAGTTCAGTCAAAGGAGGTTTCTAAGTAAATGGATCAGCTTGAAACACAACATATCCTTTACAGCTTAAGTGAGTAGAACACTTAAACACTATTAACAGCTATTTATACTAAAAATCTGATCAAAATGGTACCACACTAAACATTCTTGCTGGTGTTAGAAAAAGCCTCATCCCTTCCTTACGGCACTGCTGCAGGGAGATAACCCTATGAGACTGCAGGGCAATGCTATAGTGTAACAAGAATCTATGCTTACCGATTCACCACCACAGCTACAGCTCTTTCGCTGCTGCTGCTGCACATCACGCTTACTCAATGAAGCCCAAAGTGTCAAACCTAAAGGAATAAAATCAGGGGAACACAGCTGCCCTTCTGAAGGCAGGCTGCCTGGGGTGAGGGGGGCAGCTGTGCTGTCAGGGCACAGGGCAGCCAGGCAGACCAGATGCCAGTGGCTGACCTGCAAAGGAGTTGTGCACTGCTGAGCCTTGGGCTTCGTTGGCTTGGCAGCGCCTCGCCTCGCCTCTGCACTGCCAGGACCCTGCTCTGCTCATCCTGTGTAAGCACAAGGCTTCAGTGAGCACAGAACAGGAGGCCAGGGGAAGTGAGGGCATGTCACCAAGAAAAAACCCACACAGGAGAAAACCTCATGCAGGAGGCCCATTTCAGTGGAAGGGAGGGCACAGACACATGCAGAGGAAGGGTGGGGGAGGAGACAGACACTGCTGGGCAGACATGCCATGGGGAACATGCATGGGGATGACTGACACCAGGGGGTCCCCCCAGGATAATCCACAACGGGCAACTCACCTGGGATAACGATCCGCTCCAGATAACTGACCCACTGCAGGAAACCCATTCCAGACAAGCCCCAGAAATGCCCTTCCAAATGCAGGTGTTTCACACCTAGTAATCCCCAAATTAGGATTTTCATGGTGGTTTTTTTTTATAGGGTTGGGATGGTCAATTATTGCTTTGGGGTTTTTTTTTTGGTTATCTTTGGGTTGTGTTGTTTTTGATTTTGCTGGGTTTCTTGGGGATTTGTGTTTTGGGTCCTTTTTTTTTTCCCCATAATATAAAACTTGGGGTTGTTCTTCAAAAATATTGTATAAAGTGGGGGGGTGTGTGTTTTTGAACCACAAAAATTGGTGATTTTCAGTTTGTTTTGTGGATGAGAGTGGCTGGTCCATGGGTTTCTTCATTTGGAGTTTTTTGTAGGTTTTTTTTTGTGGTGTGTGTTTGTTTTGTCACTCCCCAGCCCACCTACCTGATGTGCAGAAAGCAGACTCCACAATCTGTAAGATTGTGAAGTAGGTATGTTTATTCAGCATGGGGGGTAGTCCCACCAAAGTCATGCGCACCTGTGTGATAGTTTGTCTTCCATTTATATAGTAAAGCATTACAGATACATACAATTTCCCAATACGCCTATAGATATGCATGACCTTTCCCCACGTCATATTAAAATTAGCCAAACAAGTAGTTTCCATAAATCTTTCCCAACTGAGCTTGCACAGTGCCTCCTCGTGGTGGTGATCAGGGGTAGTAAAGATGAAGGCTGCTGGCTCCTCTTCATCACCGCTAGTAACCTTTTGGTTTTGCGCAGACTCAGTTATCTCTTGACACTTGTCCAAACTACTGTTTTACCTGGTTCTTTAGACAATTTTCTATCCTTCTCAGGAATTTGTCCTTCGCAAGTGGATTCCAGGCCTCCTTGCTAATTATTTTACACAGCGGCTAGATAAGCGTTCCGCAACAATTAACTTTCAGCTGGATAAGCATTCAGAGATAGAACAGTTAACTTCTGGGTTTGCATCTTAAGAGCCCCTTCCCCCTTTCATACCCCCCAGCCATTTTCTTTCTTTCCAGCTGCACAAATCCACCTGGAGTTGACTCTTCCAGTTTTCTTTCCCCCAAAACTGTTTGGGTTTTTGTTTAGTTTTTTCTGTTTGCTTTGGTTCCACCACCCCCCACCACTGCAGACCCAGACTCAAAAGGTTTGGGGTTCTTTTGTGCCCTGGCAGCAGCTCCCACTCTGCATGTGCGGCCCCATAGGGGAAAATCCCCATTTGGGGGACTCAGGCCCACACTGGGATAGGAAAAGGAGAAGGCGAGAGGGGCAACATTTGAAAGTGCATTTGTATCTTCAATTGATGGGGGGAGTTGAGGGGGGTTGTCAAATTTATAAATCCTGTGTATAAATAGGGTTTCTTGGCATTTTAAAAACCTTATATAGCATAGACATTTACACTTATGTGGTCTACTTACACATCCATATGCTTATGGAATACATATATTTTACACATATCTATTTAGATATGTTTAGACTTGGCTATATTTACACTTACACAGAATAGCTATTTACACATACCTGTTTAGACTTACATATCAATACATACATAGAACACCTATTTAGACTAGCTATCTGCTTACTTATACTTTTCTGACACTTTCATCTTTTTCAACTTCTCTATTTAGACATCTACTTACAATTACATGTATTTAGACTTATTTATTTCACTATATATATAATCTCTATTTAGATTAGACATCTACTTAGACTATGTAACACACAGTAAGTGTAGATGCTCACTCTAGTCAGACTTCCTTCTATTTTGAATTCCTTCATAAATCCTTTTTCTTCATTTTAAACTCCTTTATTTTTTATTTTAAATATATGTAGACAGGTGAGTTACTTTTGTATTTTAAAATCCTGTATCTCAATGTAGAATTCTTTCTATCCTAAAATCCCTTTATACATCTATAAAGTAATAATACTTTTCAATATATATAAAATAAGAGGTTTTCTCTAATTCAGTGCCTCACACCCACGTTGGCTTAAAATATTTTTCTTAATAGCCCCCTGAATTTTCAGGCATTTTTGGGCTGCAACCCCCCTTTTTGAGGGGGGGAACCCCTAGATGACCCACACACACAGACCTGCTCCTCTGATGCATTATCAGCTCCCCCAGTGACACTGGGGTGCCCTGCATGACATCATCACCCCCCCAGGACTCCCCCTATTTTATTATAGTAAGGTTGGACTAGGTGATCCCTGAGGTCCCTTCCAACCTGAGATTCTGTGATTCACCCCCAAGAAGGGCACTAAACAAGGGAATCTGCTCCAACCTGCAGCTCATTAATAGTGTCATTTACAAAGGTACACACACCCCACCCCCCAAAAAAAGGGGAGCTCTGCTAAAATCTAAAAGGTGGGGCAGCCCCCCAAACAGCTGCAGCCCCCCCAGCCCCTGTCCGCAGACTAGCGGCCACCCCACGGCAAAGCAGGAGCATGCCAGAGGACGGTGTCACGTCTCTCTCGGGCTCTGCTCGGCCATGCTCCCGCTCTGGGACGGGCTCCCCGGGGTGACAAACAGCCCCGGTCCCTGGGGGCCCCGACTCTCCCCACCGGGCAGCCCTCGCGGCCGCACCTGCGGGGCACCCGCTGGAGACAGAGCCAGGAGCCTCCAGGCCGAGGGATGGCCCCTTACCTTCACCACGCTTAATGACCGGCAGGCAAACCCAGGCCAGGGGGCATCTCTTGAGCATCACGAGACACTTAGAAGACATCTGAAAAACAGAAATCCCAAACTATATTTCAGCACGTTAATAAAATAGCACAGAAGAAAATGGAGGAGCTCAGTCAACATAAGGGATAGGAAGGAAATTGAGCCGCAGCAAGATTCTAGGTAAACGGGTCATGTCAAAACACAACACATCCTTTAGAAGCTAGAGTGATTGGAACACTTGAAAACAGTATTAAGACTAACCGATACCATTTTGAACAGATTCTTCGCGTAACACTGAACGCTCTGGCTGGTGCTGGAAAATGTCTCACCCCTTCCTTACGGCACCGCTGCGGGGAGATAACCCCGTGAGGCTGCGGGGCAAAGTTGTACCGTAACCGGAACCTCCGCTTACAGACCCACCGCAGCAGCTACAGCCCTCGCCCTGCCGCCGCACATCTTGCTGCCTGGCTCCATGAAGCCTGAAGTGAAGCGTGTCAAACTTGAAAGAGTAACGTAAAAAATTAAGAATAAGTCTCAGTAATTCACTTTGTGCTGAGAAGGCGGGCGCGTGTTTACGCACATCCAATATGAATATCTACGCTATAAAAGCTTTTTATTTTCCTTCTGCATTCATTTAACTCGCACAGCCGTTCACGCGCGCCATTCCATTATCTATCTCCAAAATACACAGTAGTAACGTGACTAGGGGGTTTTGGCGTGTTATGGAGTCAGGAGGGACATCCGCCCAGCTGCCCTGCCCAAGAGATGCTGCTGAACTGCCAGGGAAACGCGCATCGAAAGCGAGACTGAAATAAAATACTTAAGAGCGCTCCCTCAAAATACCGGCAGGAAACACCCCCCACAACATTCAGTCGCCCCTCATTAAATATTTACAACAAATACCTACCTGCTTAAGTACACTTAATAAATCGTACGCTACATCTGCTTGGCAGTTACAGCTGAAACAGCGCAAGTCACGTCGTAAATCAGACAATGTTAGCTTTTTTTAAACTTTCATTTATGATAGAAGAATCAGTGAGTGAAGAGAGCCCTGATACAGTTTTACTTTTTTGGGGAAAAAAATAATACCACAACAAAAAACCACACAAATCAAATCCCCAGTGTTGCAATACATAGGGCTACCAAGAAGGACCAGCAGATATGCTAATGCGTTTGGCTGTACCGAAGCATACAGGGGAACCGTATTTTTATGGTATCTCGACTGTTACAACTGAGAACCCAAGCACTACCAATGCCATCAACATCTGGAGTATGTGCTGTGCTTGGATCTCCACAAGGAGCATTGATTTTTTTTATCTTAAAAAAAAAAAGCAATACTTTGCAAGTCTTGTGCTGATGAGCTCTACTGACAAAGACACTGTCTCTAAGATGCACTCTGATGGCAAGTTCATAGAATGCAACCTCACTGAATAAGAAATATCTCAATTTTTCAAAATCTCTTCCTAACAAAAGTCACACTGTGGGGCTTTCAGATGGGTCAGATTATGAATCCTTTCACAACAAGAAACACACCAGCTAACCAGGATATTCTTGCAGTGGCCAGGTGCCTCTTCATCATGTAAAAAAGGAAAAAACCCAGAGCCAGCAATAAGTATCACACAGGTCAACACAGATCTCTTCCAGAGCACCCCCCTCATCAAAACGAACATGCCCATCGGCTCACCTGCTCTGCACAGATTCCAGCATCACACCCCGCTTCCGTCATCGCTTGTGGCACCAAATGTATCAACACACAGTAAACTACCGTTACGCTCGTGAGAAATCACTGCCCCGTGACTTCCTCATTACTACCCAGCTCACTTCTAATGCTCATACGCCGTTCCAAAGACGGCCCACGTGTTACCTACAAAACTGAAGAGCTCAACAATGGACCACAGCATTCTCTGATCTTAGATGCTGGCTACTGCCCCACCTTCTCAGACCTCTCATAGGCATGCGGCACCTGCAAAAAGCCAAGTGAAAAGGCACCTCCTGAGATGCTGCCTGATGCCACAGCCTGCCCGCACCGATCCCCGTCTTGCACTCCTTTCCCTCGACAGCCTCCCACCCGGCCTACATCACTTCCAGGTGCCGTGTTCAGCTCGCCCGCTGTCCGTAACACCCGAACAACGCGCATTGCTTTTAACTTCACCAGCAACACAACACCTCAGAAAAGAACTGCTACTTCAGCCCACCAATCACCACTTGCCTTGCTCGACTTGCCTCCGGTGCCCTGATCACGCTTTGCTCATTGCTACGCTACTTCAAACCCAAAACAAAAGAAACACAAGGAGCAACAGAGTCATAGAGGCATCGGTCACATCTTCCCTCTATATACACCACGCACCACCTCACCCGCTTACATTGGTCCCCTCAGTTCCCCTCCGTCGCCCTGCATGACTCATCCCTCGACATCTCCAAAACCAACACCGAACAAGTCACCTGGTTGCATAGCAGTACCTTAACTGTTCCTAAAGACCGACTATAACCTGCCATTAAAACAAACATATGACATCAAACATGAAACCCTACGCACATACAAGCTTGAACACCCTGCAGATGTAATCTGCTCAGCTGAACTCTAGCTGCCTCTCCCAGATAGCCACGGTCACGGCCTCTGAGCCCACAAAATGTCACGGTGATTACGGTCCTCGCCCGCTGAGGAGGGCCACTCAATCCGAGATGACGGTACAACCTTTCCCCCAACAGCCTTAGCATAGCAACAGATGAACCCTAAGCTCTCATCACTGTGCCACCTACCTGACTCTACACAGCCAGCAAGGCGGCTCCGAGCCAAACTCGCAAAACGCACACACCAACGCTATGAGAAACACTACAAACTGTGCGCCTCCAAGACGAGAGAATGCTCTCGGCAAACACAGAGACAACTGGACGGAAGAGCTCATCCAGCAACAAGAACTGCGGAACCCTGACAGTGACACAGGAGGCCCTAACGCGATCCAAAAAGACTAGAAGAGCGTCAGGGCCCGTGACAAGAAGTTCCTCTCAAAACTGAGATGAAGGGTGCACAAGAAGCCTAGCTACAAGACCTAAGAACGTAAGGATGCAGGGAAGAAATTACACTCCTTGAAAATGGACAGCGACAGAGCAGAGCTGTTCACGCATCTGGGAACGACGCCGCAGACAACAACTGCCCAGAAACTCCTCAAACAACAGAGCGATCCACACTTTAAACTGTAACGCAAAAAAAGAAGCACCCGAAGGGCGCCGGCCCCACAATTAGAACCTTGCCAGCCCCTAGGGATAGTGCTGTGCTCCTGAGAGTAAAGAGAACATCATGACCCGAGAAAGGTCTAAGACGCCGAACACACACCACACAAACTACACAACACACGCAGCCCGGAACAGCCCTGCCCAGCACAAACTAGCACCATGCTGAAGAGGAACTCACTCCCTTACCTGCCCAAAGGGGACTGCTTCCTGGACAGCCCTCGCCCCTGGGCTACCTTTAAAACCCCTTCCTGCCGTGGCCAACCTTGTCCCCACCCTTCCCCGACCCCTTCCCCAGCACCCCTGCCTCAACTTAGCTTTCAGAGGGCCAGGAAGCTCAATCCATCCTCAAGAAGGAAGAGCACAGTCAGACCACTGGATTTGTCCTGCAGTTCCCAGGTGCCTCTTCATCGTCCAAAAAAAAACCCCACACACAACCAAAAAAAAGGCTGGAGAGTGCTGTCTATCAGCATCACATCACAGACATTTCCCACAGCATTCCCCTCCTTACTCTACAGCAAGTCCAGAAATGGCCACCACTGCTTTTAGAGGGCCGGGACACTCAATCCATCCTCAACAAGAAAAACACCAGCAGCCCACTAGATCAATCCTGCAGTTGCCAGGTGCCTCTTCATTATCAGAAAAAAAAAAACCAACAAACTCCCAACCCACAGACAACAAACCGTGCTGTCAGTCAGCAATACATCAGTCAACACGGACCTTTCCCATATCATCCCCACCTCACATGTAGCCCGGGGTTCTGCTCAGCTGCTCTGTGCCCCCTTCCAGACTATAGACAGTTGTCATCACTTGCAGCCCCTAGAGATACCGTAAGACACAAAATCACCGCTCTCCTTGCAAGAAGTCACCAGCCCCATGCTCCTCCTCACTGCAACCCAGCTCACCTGAAATGCTCCTCAAATACCCTTCAGTTGCATCTTCCCTTTAATCCTGCACAGGGACCTGCTGCCTTAGTGTGCTCTACTCAGCTCTGCTCTATCACACTGCACAGGTCAGACCAAAGGGAGGGCCAGAGGAGGAGGAGGAAGAGAAAAACGAGCAGGGGCCCAAGGGCAGGCAGAGGAGGAGGGGCCCGAGGAGGAAGACAGAGGGCCCAAGAGCAGGCCCAAGGGCGGGCTGAGGAGGAGGGGGAGGGGGAAGAGGGTGGGCCGATGAGGACGAGGAGGAGCCCAAGGGCGGGCAGATGAAGACGAGAAGCAAGAAAAGGAGGAAGATAGCAGGGCCCAGGGAGAGCACAGGACAGTAGGAGGAGAGAAGAGAAGAGCGGCATCCGGCTGGACGGGGCGGGGGGGACGTGTGTGCGTGTAGTGAGAAGGCACGAGGCAGGGAACAGGACGGCCAGGGAAGGACAGGGAGCCTGACGGAGCTGGAGATAAAAGCAGCAGAGAGAGGGGAAGAGAGGCAGCAGAAAGAGGGAAGAGCAGGACACAGACCAACAAAGAAGGAAGAGGAGCAGGCTGGAGACACACAAAGAACCTGGGGCAGGCAGCACGACAGCGAGGGAGGAAAGAAGAATAGGGGCAGGAAGCTGGACCGAGCGCGATGGAGACAGACAAGATAAGCGACAAGAACAGGGCAGAAAGGGAAGAATGAAGCCACGGGGACAGGGAGCCGAGACAGCCAACGACGGAGGGAAGGGGCCGGGGAGGGAACACCACAAAACAAACCACGGGGCTACGTGGTACAGAGCACGAGAAGGCAGAGAATTAAGAATTAGGGGACAGGGAGCCAGAAAAACAACAACAAAACAACACCCAAAACAAAGGGAGATGGGGAGCAAAAGGAATCGCAATGCGTACAGAAAGAAGAGAGAAACAATTCTAAAACAGGGTCACGGGGAAGCCAGAGACAGCAAGATGGAGAAAGGACAAAAGCTACAGGCTACAGGGCAGAGAGGGAAGAATTAATGGATAGACACAGAGAGCTGGGCAGAAAGAGGTGGAGAAAGGCTGACGATCACACGGCCGACAGGGAAGAGAGAAGAGAGGGAGGAATTTTAAAAACAGGGGCAAGAAGCCAGAGAGAGGGAGAGAGAGGCAACACTAAAATGGGGACAAGCCACAGGGCGGCGAGGAGGGAACCGATGAATAAGAACAGGAGACCAAAGAGAACACAACGTAGAATGGAAAAAAGGAACAGCGGCCCAACAGGGAAGGAGGAATTAAAGATCAGGCACTGGGAGGCAGACAGAGACAAACGAAGAAACAAGTGAAAAAAAACAAAAACAAAACCAAAAACACAACAACAGCAATGGGCTACAAAGACAGAGAGAGAGGGAAGAAATAAAACTTAGCAGCAAGGAGCTGGACAGAGAGAGATGAGGACAAACAAATAGCACGGGTCTACGTGACAGAGAACGTGGAATTAGAACACAGAGAGAGGGAGCCGGACAGAGAGAGAGGCCGAGAGAAAAATCTAGATGGGCTACAACGGGCAGAGGCAGGAATTAAAACCTAGGGACAGGGAGCTGGACAGAGAGAGACGGAGGTCACAGGGAACAGCGGCGGTGCAGGAAGAACAGGAATTCATGAATAGGGAAAGGGAGCTGGACAGAGAAGAACTCAGAAAGGCAAGAACAGTAGCAGGGTACAGAGCAGACGAATTAAAAAGCGCGGCGGGAGCGTTGATGAGGCAGACAGAGAGAGAATAAGAAAAAAGTCACGGGCTACGTGGCAAAGCAGGAGGAATTCAGAAACGGGGATGGCAACCAAGGGAGAGTGAGCTGGTGAAGGATCACGGGCATTCAAAGTGAGGGACGCGGAGCTGGGAAAAGCGAGGCAGAGAAAAACGGAATCACAGAGAGAATCAAACAAAGCCAAAAAAGAAGAAACTGAACAACAGAACAGGTGTAACCAAAGCGATGAAATCAGCCAACCAGAGACGGTGTTCCATTACGGGAACACGGAGCGTACGAATCAGTGTATCCGTCGATCTGCATTTTAGTCACTAGGCGATCGTTAATGTCAGCAGAACAACAGACAACGTGCTTCTGTCAGAAAAGGATGACAAAACGCGGTTTCGTGGAGCGGACTGAGAAAACTAGCCAAGACCGCCAAGATTAAGAGCCAAGAAGGCAAAAGGCAATTCTGGCAGGGGGAGATCGCGACCACCGACTCACGGACCACCACCGAGCCTGCGCAGTAATTTACATACGGAACGAGCAAGTTTGTACCGATCAGTACACAGGACAATAATGACTATGTATGAATACCTAAATTTTGATCTACAAATTGTACGGGAAAGGTGTGTGAGGTACGCACGCCAGGAGGAGCGATCCCCCGTGCGTCTGGCGCCGTGAATAAACAACGCCTGCTCTTTAATACTAAATTGGCGTTGAGGAGTCGTTTCCGATTTTACCGCGTTTTTCGGTAACACAGGGAGTCAGACCAAGAGGGCCAGAGAAAGACAAAATACTGACAGGCTACAGGACAGAGCAGGAGGAATAAAAAAAATAAAAACGGAGCCAGAGCCAGGCAGAGAGAGGCGGAGAAGAACAAGTAGCCACAGGCTACAGGACAGAGAGAGGGAGGACTGAAAAGACGGGGAGGCAGGGAGCCACTCAGAGCGAGATGGAGAAAGAAGGTGCGGGGGGGGGGGGGGGGGGGGCTGCATAAAAAAAAAAAAACGAAACGAAAAAATTTTGCAGCAGGTAAGGAAAGAGAGGGGGCCAGGGAGAGACAGGGAGGGCCCAGGACGCACAAGAGAGGCAACGGGGCCCCAGTGGCCCAGGACTCACGCGACTCTCGCTCTCAGCGCTGCTGGCACAATTTAGCCGTTCAGATGCTTCTTTCCCCTCCTCTCCTCCCTGCCTCTTCTGCAGCTCCAGACTCTAGGCCGACCTCCACCTAAAGAGGATACGTGGGTGTCTTACCGCTCTTACGAGATGAGGCTTCCTAGGCACGTAGCCTAGCTCGCTCGTGCCCTACACGCCCGTACCCAACTCCGGGTTACGCGTACGGACCCTGCGGTGCACGTTGGTGGCCTGTCCCGCTGCGGACTATGAAGGGGGATCCTTCCTCCCTCACCTGCAGGGACAGGCTCTCTCTTGCCTGCAGCAGGAAGGCAGCTGGCAGCCAGAGCGCCTTCAGTTTCTTCTGCTTTACCTTTCGTCGGCGTCTCCAGCTTCAGCCGAGGCAGCTCCTGTCCACAGCCGGGAAGGGCTCTGTGTGTCCCTTTTCGCCCCGGCGCCGCGAGGATGGCAAAGCCGGGCAGAGAGAAGCCACGCAAGCCTGAGACGGCCGCAGTCGACGGCGTCCCCGGGGGAAGGACAGACAACCACGTCCTCAGCACGGTCTCTGGGAGAGGGAAAGAAGAAACAGCGACCGTCATTACCGTCGATCGACCCTGACCAAAGCCCCTCCTTGCGCAGGGGCTTCCGGACACAGCGCCCCTTCCCCGCGCTACTGCTACGGGCCCCTGCGCCGAGGGGGAATCCAGTGCGCTTGAGGGCCGGCTCGCTGCCTTCACGACAGCGCCTGGGGGCGGCCAAGGGCTACGCGGCACGCTGCAGGGGAGGTGCCGGACCTGGGGGCAGGCGCACGGGGCAAGGGGGGCCAGGGGAGGCTGAGCGGGAGCTCCGGCGAGCCGGGGAGGCGGCCATCATCTGCGCCCTGGGCAGGGGGAAAAGGTCCTCCTCCTTCCCCTCTTCCCTTCTGTCAGCTCCCGGGGAACTCACCACTTCTCGGGGAGCGGCCGCACCTGGAAGCCCCCAGAAATCAACACGAATCCAACCCCAAAAATACACCGCGCCTACCGTACGCGGCACGGCCGCCCGGCACCCGAGCGCCGGAAGACCGCGCCTCCCGCCACGCCCCGGCGAACCACGTGACAGGGCCGGCAGCCACTGCGCCAGGACTACACCTCCCGGCACGCTCTGCGCCACAACCCGGCCGCCCGGCAGCCGCGCGCCGCAAGGACTACACCTCCCGGCATGCTCTGCGCCACAACACGGCCGCACGGCCGCACGGCCAGCCGGCAGGCGCACCACCACAGCTCCCGGCACGCCGCCAGCCCGCCCTCCCCGCTCTCGGACCCTGCGGGCCACCGTCCCTCCCGCCGATGCCACCCGGAAGCCCCACCGAGCCCTCAGCACAGCCTCGCTCTCCCCACCGCCCGCTCCGACCCGGCGCTGCCCCGCCGCAGCCCTCCTCGGGGCTTCACCCGGGACGCAGCGCTCCACCACCCAGCCCCCGCTCACCTCCTCCCTCGCTACAGTCGCAGCCCGCTGACGCTCGGCCACAGCTCCGCTCCGCTCCGCCCTCGGCTCACGCTGGCCCCCCGGAGCCGGCACCACCCCTTTTCCAGGGAGGAGCCGGCACCGTCAGCCCCACCGCCCGCACCTGGGGCTCCTCCATCCAGACCCCGCCCACAGCTGAGGCGCAGCAGCAACGGGGGGCCCCCTCCCCTCACCCCCACAGTGCACCACCTCCTCCCCTGGGCTCCATCACAGCCCCTTGCCCCACGCAAAGGCAGCGCAAACGCAGCCCTGAGGGCAAAGGAGAGGGCAGGTGTTTGTGCAGGCGCGCACGTAACAAGTCCCAGGAGCCATTCGTGGATCAGGGTCCCCAACGCTCCCCCCCTGCCCCAAGGCCACCTCGGCCGCCGTTGCCGCAGCCGCACGGAGCTGGTGTTGGCTGGGATAGTGCTCATTTTCTCCACAGTAGCTAGGAAGGGATACGTTTTGGATTTATGCTCAAAACACCGTTAATAATGTAGAGATGTTTTGGTTCTTGCTGAGCACTGCTTCCACAGTCAGGGCCTCTTCTGGTTCTCTCAGTGCCCCACCAGCAAGTAGGCTGGGAGAGGACACAGCTGGGAAAGCTTTCCCAGCTAACTGACCAAAGGGATATTCCATACCATTTGACATCATGCTCAGCACACGCAGCTGGGGGAAGAAGGGGGAGTCCTTGGGGGGCGGGGGCTACGGCATTTCTCTCCCTAAGTAACCGTTACACATGACAGAGCCCTGCTTTCCCAGAGGTGGCTCAACACCTGCCCGCCGAAAAGGAGGAGTGAATTAATTCCTTGCTTTGCTTCCACGCACAGCTTTTGCTTTACCTATTAAACAGTCTTGATCTCAACCCATGATTTTTCTCACTCTTACCCTTCCAGCTCTCTCCCCCAGCCCACTGAGGGTGGAGTGAGCAAGCAGCTCCCTGGTGCAGAGTTGCCAGCTGGGGCTAAGCCACGGCACGCGCTTGTCCTGGTTTGGCAGGGAACGGACCGTCCGTCGCCTGGCTCCTGGGGCGACGGGCTGCTGGGCAGAGGGGGAGGCCACCAAAGGTGAGGAGCAAGGCACAGGACAGTAGGAAGAGAGAAGAGAAGAGCGGCATCCGGCTGGACGGGGCGGGGGGGACGTGTGTGCGTGTAGTGAGAAGGCACGAGGCAGGGAACAGGACGGCCAGGGAAGGACAGGGAGCCTGACGGAGCTGGAGATAAAAGCAGCAGAGAGAGGGGAAGAGAGGCAGCAGAAAGAGGGAAGAGCAGGACACAGACCAACAAAGAAGGAAGAGGAGCAGGCTGGAGACACACAAAGAACCTGGGGCAGGCAGCACGACAGCGAGGGAGGAAAGAAGAATAGGGGCAGGAAGCTGGACCGAGCGCGATGGAGACAGACAAGATAAGCGACAAGAACAGGGCAGAAAGGGAAGAATGAAGCCACGGGGACAGGGAGCCGAGACAGCCAACGACGGAGGGAAGGGGCCGGGGAGGGAACACCACAAAACAAACCACGGGGCTACGTGGTACAGAGCACGAGAAGGCAGAGAATTAAGAATTAGGGACAGGGAGCCAGAAAAACAACAACAAAACAACACCCAAAACAAAGGGAGATGGGGAGCAAAAGGAATCGCAATGCGTACAGAAAGAAGAGAGAAACAATTCTAAAACAGGGTCACGGGGAAGCCAGAGACAGCAAGATGGAGAAAGGACAAAAGCTACAGGCTACAGGGCAGAGAGGGAAGAATTAATGGATAGACACAGAGAGCTGGGCAGAAAGAGGTGGAGAAAGGCTGACGATCACACGGCCGACAGGGAAGAGAGAAGAGAGGGAGGAATTTTAAAAACAGGGGCAAGAAGCCAGAGAGAGGGAGAGAGAGGCAACACTAAAATGGGGACAAGCCACAGGGCGGCGAGGAGGGAACCGATGAATAAGAACAGGAGACCAAAGAGAACACAACGTAGAATGGAAAAAAGGAACAGCGGCCCAACAGGGAAGGAGGAATTAAAGATCAGGCACTGGGAGGCAGACAGAGACAAACGAAGAAACAAGTGAAAAAAAACAAAAACAAAACCAAAAACACAACAACAGCAATGGGCTACAAAGACAGAGAGAGAGGGAAGAAATAAAACTTAGCAGCAAGGAGCTGGACAGAGAGAGATGAGGACAAACAAATAGCACGGGTCTACGTGACAGAGAACGTGGAATTAGAACACAGAGAGAGGGAGCCGGACAGAGAGAGAGGCCGAGAGAAAAATCTAGATGGGCTACAACGGGCAGAGGCAGGAATTAAAACCTAGGGACAGGGAGCTGGACAGAGAGAGACGGAGGTCACAGGGAACAGCGGCGGGTGCAGGAAGAACAGGAATTCATGAATAGGGAAAGGGAGCTGGACAGAGAAGAACTCAGAAAGGCAAGAACAGTAGCAGGGTACAGAGCAGACGAATTAAAAAGCGCGGCGGGAGCGTTGAGGCAGACAGAGAGAGAATAAGAAAAAAGTCACGGGCTACGTGGCAAAGCAGGAGGAATTCAGAAACGGGGATGGCAACCAAGGGAGAGTGAGCTGGTGAAGGATCACGGGCATTCAAAGTGAGGGACGCGGAGCTGGGAAAAGCGAGGCAGAGAAAAACGGAATCACAGAGAGAATCAAACAAAGCCAAAAAAGAAGAAACTGAACAACAGGAACAGGTGTAACCAAAGCGATGAAATCAGCCAACCAGAGACGGTGTTCCATTACGGGAACACGGAGCGTACGAATCAGTGTATCCGTCGATCTGCATTTTAGTCACTAGGCGATCGTTAATGTCAGCAGAACAACAGACAACGTGCTTCTGTCAGAAAAGGATGACAAAACGCGGTTTCGTGGAGCGGACTGAGAAAACTAGCCAAGACCGCCAAGATTAAGAGCCAAGAAGGCAAAAGGCAATTCTGGCAGGGGGAGATCGCGACCACCGACTCACGGACCACCACCGAGCCTGCGCAGTAATTTACATACGGAACGAGCAAGTTTGTACCGATCAGTACACAGGACAATAATGACTATGTATGAATACCTAAAATTTTGATCTACAAATTGTACGGGAAAGGTGTGTGAGGTACGCACGCCAGGAGGAGCGATCCCCCGTGCGTCTGGCGCCGTGAATAAACAACGCCTGCTCTTTAATACTAAATTGGCGTTGAGGAGTCGTTTCCGATTTTACCGCGTTTTTCGGTAACACAGGGAGTCAGACCAAGAGGGCCAGAGAAAGACAAAATACTGACAGGCTACAGGACAGAGCAGGAGGAATAAAAAAAATAAAAACGGAGCCAGAGCCAGGCAGAGAGAGGCGGAGAAAGAACAAGTAGCCACAGGCTACAGGACAGAGAGAGGGAGGACTGAAAAGACGGGGAGGCAGGGAGCCACTCAGAGCGAGATGGAGAAAGAAGGTGCGGGGGGGGGGGGGGGCTGCATAAAAAAAAAAAAACGAAACGAAAAAATTTTGCAGCAGGTAAGGAAAGAGAGGGGGCCAGGGGAGAGACAGGGAGGGCCCAGGACGCACAAGAGAGGCAACGGGGCCCCAGTGGCCCAGGACTCACCGCGACTCTCGCTCTCAGCGCTGCTGGCACAATTTAGCCGTTCAGATGCTTCTTTCCCCTCCTCTCCTCCCTGCCTCTTCTGCAGCTCCAGACTCTAGGCCGACCTCCACCTAAAGAGGATACGTGGGTGTCTTACCGCTCTTACGAGATGAGGCTTCCTAGGCACGTAGCCTAGCTCGCTCGTGCCCTACACGCCCGTACCCAACTCCGGGTTACGCGTACGGACCCTGCGGTGCACGTTGGTGGCCTGTCCCGCTGCGGACTATGAAGGGGGATCCTTCCTCCCTCACCTGCAGGGACAGGCTCTCTCTTGCCTGCAGCAGGAAGGCAGCTGGCAGCCAGAGCGCCTTCAGTTTCTTCTGCTTTACCTTTCGTCGGCGTCTCCAGCTTCAGCCGAGGCAGCTCCTGTCCACAGCCGGGAAGGGCTCTGTGTGTCCCTTTTCGCCCCGGCGCCGCGAGGATGGCAAAGCCGGGCAGAGAGAAGCCACGCAAGCCTGAGACGGCCGCAGTCGACGGCGTCCCCGGGGGAAGGACAGACAACCACGTCCTCAGCACGGTCTCTGGGAGAGGGAAAGAAGAAACAGCGACCGTCATTACCGTCGATCGACCCTGACCAAAGCCCCTCCTTGCGCAGGGGCTTCCGGACACAGCGCCCCTTCCCCGCGCTACTGCTACGGGCCCCTGCGCCGAGGGGGAATCCAGTGCGCTTGAGGGCCGGCTCGCTGCCTTCACGACAGCGCCTGGGGGCGGCCAAGGGCTACGCGGCACGCTGCAGGGGAGGTGCCGGACCTGGGGGCAGGCGCACGGGGCAAGGGGGGCCAGGGGAGGCTGAGCGGGAGCTCCGGCGAGCCGGGGAGGCGGCCATCATCTGCGCCCTGGGCAGGGGGAAAAGGTCCTCCTCCTTCCCCTCTTCCCTTCTGTCAGCTCCCGGGGAACTCACCACTTCTCGGGGAGCGGCCGCACCTGGAAGCCCCCAGAAATCAACACGAATCCAACCCCAAAAATACACCGCGCCTACCGTACGCGGCACGGCCGCCCGGCACCCGAGCGCCGGAAGACCGCGCCTCCCGCCACGCCCCGGCGAACCACGTGACAGGGCCGGCAGCCACTGCGCCAGGACTACACCTCCCGGCACGCTCTGCGCCACAACACGGCCGCCCGGCAGCCGCGCGCCGCAAGGACTACACCTCCCGGCATGCTCTGCGCCACAACACGGCCGCACGGCCGCACGGCCAGCCGGCAGGCGCACCACCACAGCTCCCGGCACGCCGCCAGCCCGCCCTCCCCGCTCTCGGACCCTGCGGGCCACCGTCCCTCCCGCCGATGCACCCGGAAGCCCCACCGAGCCCTCAGCACAGCCTCGCTCTCCCCACCGCCCGCTCCGACCCGGCGCTGCCCCGCCGCAGCCCTCCTCGGGGCTTCACCCGGGACGCAGCGCTCCACCACCCAGCCCCCGCTCACCTCCTCCCTCGCTACAGTCGCAGCCCGCTGACGCTCGGCCACAGCTCCGCTCCGCTCCGCCCTCGGCTCACGCTGGCCCCCCGGAGCCGGGCACCACCCCTTTTCCAGGGAGGAGCCGGCACCGTCAGCCCCACCGCCCGCACCTGGGGCTCCTCCATCCAGACCCCGCCCACAGCTGAGGCGCAGCAGCAACGGGGGGCCCCCTCCCCTCACCCCCACAGTGCACCACCTCCTCCCCTGGGCTCCATCACAGCCCCTTGCCCCACGCAAAGGCAGCGCAAACGCAGCCCTGAGGGCAAAGGAGAGGGCAGGTGTTTGTGCAGGCGCGCACGTAACAAGTCCCAGGAGCCATTCGTGGATCAGGGTCCCCAACGCTCCCCCCCTGCCCCAAGGCCACCTCGGCCGCCGTTGCCGCAGCCGCACGGAGCTGGTGTTGGCTGGGATAGTGCTCATTTTCTCCACAGTAGCTAGGAAGGGATACGTTTTGGATTTATGCTCAAAACACCGTTAATAATGTAGAGATGTTTTGGTTCTTGCTGAGCACTGCTTCCACAGTCAGGGCCTCTTCTGGTTCTCTCAGTGCCCCACCAGCAAGTAGGCTGGGAGAGGACACAGCTGGGAAAGCTTTCCCAGCTAACTGACCAAAGGGATATTCCATACCATTTGACATCATGCTCAGCACACGCAGCTGGGGGAAGAAGGGGGAGTCCTTGGGGGGCGGGGGCTACGGCATTTCTCTCCCTAAGTAACCGTTACACATGACAGAGCCCTGCTTTCCCAGAGGTGGCTCAACACCTGCCCGCCGAAAAGGAGGAGTGAATTAATTCCTTGCTTTGCTTCCACGCACAGCTTTTGCTTTACCTATTAAACAGTCTCGATCTCAACCCATGATTTTTCTCACTCTTACCCTTCCAGCTCTCTCCCCCAGCCCACTGAGGGTGGAGTGAGCAAGCAGCTCCCTGGTGCAGAGTTGCCAGCTGGGGCTAAGCCACGGCACGCGCTTGTCCTGGTTTGGCAGGGAACGGACCGTCCGTCGCCTGGCTCCTGGGGCGACGGGCTGCTGGGCAGAGGGGGAGGCCACCAAAGGTGAGGAGCAAGGCACAGGACAGTAGGAAGAGAGAAGAGAAGAGCGGCATCCGGCTGGACGGGGCGGGGGGGACGTGTGTGCGTGTAGTGAGAAGGCACGAGGCAGGGAACAGGACGGCCAGGGAAGGACAGGGAGCCTGACGGAGCTGGAGATAAAAGCAGCAGAGAGAGGGGAAGAGAGGCAGCAGAAAGAGGGAAGAGCAGGACACAGACCAACAAAGAAGGAAGAGGAGCAGGCTGGAGACACACAAAGAACCTGGGGCAGGCAGCACGACAGCGAGGGAGGAAAGAAGAATAGGGGCAGGAAGCTGGACCGAGCGCGATGGAGACAGACAAGATAAGCGACAAGAACAGGGCAGAAAGGGAAGAATGAAGCCACGGGGACAGGGAGCCGAGACAGCCAACGACGGAGGGAAGGGGCCGGGGAGGGAACACCACAAAACAAACCACGGGGCTACGTGGTACAGAGCACGAGAAGGCAGAGAATTAAGAATTAGGGACAGGGAGCCAGAAAAACAACAACAAAACAACACCCAAAACAAAGGGAGATGGGGAGCAAAAGGAATCGCAATGCGTACAGAAAGAAGAGAGAAACAATTCTAAAACAGGGTCACGGGGAAGCCAGAGACAGCAAGATGGAGAAAGGACAAAAGCTACAGGCTACAGGGCAGAGAGGGAAGAATTAATGGATAGACACAGAGAGCTGGGCAGAAAGAGGTGGAGAAAGGCTGACGATCACACGGCCGACAGGGAAGAGAGAAGAGAGGGAGGAATTTTAAAAACAGGGGCAAGAAGCCAGAGAGAGGGAGAGAGAGGCAACACTAAAATGGGGACAAGCCACAGGGCGGCGAGGAGGGAACCGATGAATAAGAACAGGAGACCAAAGAGAACACAACGTAGAATGGAAAAAAGGAACAGCGGCCCAACAGGGAAGGAGGAATTAAAGATCAGGCACTGGGAGGCAGACAGAGACAAACGAAGAAACAAGTGAAAAAAAACAAAAACAAAACCAAAAACACAACAACAGCAATGGGCTACAAAGACAGAGAGAGAGGGAAGAAATAAAACTTAGCAGCAAGGAGCTGGACAGAGAGAGATGAGGACAAACAAATAGCACGGGTCTACGTGACAGAGAACGTGGAATTAGAACACAGAGAGAGGGAGCCGGACAGAGAGAGAGGCCGAGAGAAAAATCTAGATGGGCTACAACGGGCAGAGGCAGGAATTAAAACCTAGGGACAGGGAGCTGGACAGAGAGAGACGGAGGTCACAGGGAACAGCGGCGGGTGCAGGAAGAACAGGAATTCATGAATAGGGAAAGGGAGCTGGACAGAGAAGAACTCAGAAAGGCAAGAACAGTAGCAGGGTACAGAGCAGACGAATTAAAAAGCGCGGCGGGAGCGTTGAGGCAGACAGAGAGAGAATAAGAAAAAAGTCACGGGCTACGTGGCAAAGCAGGAGGAATTCAGAAACGGGGATGGCAACCAAGGGAGAGTGAGCTGGTGAAGGATCACGGGCATTCAAAGTGAGGGACGCGGAGCTGGGAAAAGCGAGGCAGAGAAAAACGGAATCACAGAGAGAATCAAACAAAGCCAAAAAAGAAGAAACTGAACAACAGGAACAGGTGTAACCAAAGCGATGAAATCAGCCAACCAGAGACGGTGTTCCATTACGGGAACACGGAGCGTACGAATCAGTGTATCCGTCGATCTGCATTTTAGTCACTAGGCGATCGTTAATGTCAGCAGAACAACAGACAACGTGCTTCTGTCAGAAAAGGATGACAAAACGCGGTTTCGTGGAGCGGACTGAGAAAACTAGCCAAGACCGCCAAGATTAAGAGCCAAGAAGGCAAAAGGCAATTCTGGCAGGGGGAGATCGCGACCACCGACTCACGGACCACCACCGAGCCTGCGCAGTAATTTACATACGGAACGAGCAAGTTTGTACCGATCAGTACACAGGACAATAATGACTATGTATGAATACCTAAAATTTTGATCTACAAATTGTACGGGAAAGGTGTGTGAGGTACGCACGCCAGGAGGAGCGATCCCCCGTGCGTCTGGCGCCGTGAATAAACAACGCCTGCTCTTTAATACTAAATTGGCGTTGAGGAGTCGTTTCCGATTTTACCGCGTTTTTCGGTAACACAGGGAGTCAGACCAAGAGGGCCAGAGAAAGACAAAATACTGACAGGCTACAGGACAGAGCAGGAGGAATAAAAAAAATAAAAACGGAGCCAGAGCCAGGCAGAGAGAGGCGGAGAAAGAACAAGTAGCCACAGGCTACAGGACAGAGAGAGGGAGGACTGAAAAGACGGGGAGGCAGGGAGCCACTCAGAGCGAGATGGAGAAAGAAGGTGCGGGGGGGGGGGGGGGGCTGCATAAAAAAAAAAAAACGAAACGAAAAAATTTTGCAGCAGGTAAGGAAAGAGAGGGGGCCAGGGGAGAGACAGGGAGGGCCCAGGACGCACAAGAGAGGCAACGGGGCCCCAGTGGCCCAGGACTCACCGCGACTCTCGCTCTCAGCGCTGCTGGCACAATTTAGCCGTTCAGATGCTTCTTTCCCCTCCTCTCCTCCCTGCCTCTTCTGCAGCTCCAGACTCTAGGCCGACCTCCACCTAAAGAGGATACGTGGGTGTCTTACCGCTCTTACGAGATGAGGCTTCCTAGGCACGTAGCCTAGCTCGCTCGTGCCCTACACGCCCGTACCCAACTCCGGGTTACGCGTACGGACCCTGCGGTGCACGTTGGTGGCCTGTCCCGCTGCGGACTATGAAGGGGGATCCTTCCTCCCTCACCTGCAGGGACAGGCTCTCTCTTGCCTGCAGCAGGAAGGCAGCTGGCAGCCAGAGCGCCTTCAGTTTCTTCTGCTTTACCTTTCGTCGGCGTCTCCAGCTTCAGCCGAGGCAGCTCCTGTCCACAGCCGGGAAGGGCTCTGTGTGTCCCTTTTCGCCCCGGCGCCGCGAGGATGGCAAAGCCGGGCAGAGAGAAGCCACGCAAGCCTGAGACGGCCGCAGTCGACGGCGTCCCCGGGGGAAGGACAGACAACCACGTCCTCAGCACGGTCTCTGGGAGAGGGAAAGAAGAAACAGCGACCGTCATTACCGTCGATCGACCCTGACCAAAGCCCCTCCTTGCGCAGGGGCTTCCGGACACAGCGCCCCTTCCCCGCGCTACTGCTACGGGCCCCTGCGCCGAGGGGGAATCCAGTGCGCTTGAGGGCCGGCTCGCTGCCTTCACGACAGCGCCTGGGGGCGGCCAAGGGCTACGCGGCACGCTGCAGGGGAGGTGCCGGACCTGGGGGCAGGCGCACGGGGCAAGGGGGGCCAGGGGAGGCTGAGCGGGAGCTCCGGCGAGCCGGGGAGGCGGCCATCATCTGCGCCCTGGGCAGGGGGAAAAGGTCCTCCTCCTTCCCCTCTTCCCTTCTGTCAGCTCCCGGGGAACTCACCACTTCTCGGGGAGCGGCCGCACCTGGAAGCCCCCAGAAATCAACACGAATCCAACCCCAAAAATACACCGCGCCTACCGTACGCGGCACGGCCGCCCGGCACCCGAGCGCCGGAAGACCGCGCCTCCCGCCACGCCCCGGCGAACCACGTGACAGGGCCGGCAGCCACTGCGCCAGGACTACACCTCCCGGCACGCTCTGCGCCACAACACGGCCGCCCGGCAGCCGCGCGCCGCAAGGACTACACCTCCCGGCATGCTCTGCGCCACAACACGGCCGCACAGCCGCACGGCCAGCCGGCAGGCGCACCACCACAGCTCCCGGCACGCCGCCAGCCCGCCCTCCCCGCTCTCGGACCCTGCGGGCCACCGTCCCTCCCGCCGATGCACCCGGAAGCCCCACCGAGCCCTCAGCACAGCCTCGCTCTCCCCACCGCCCGCTCCGACCCGGCGCTGCCCCGCCGCAGCCCTCCTCGGGGCTTCACCCGGGACGCAGCGCTCCACCACCCAGCCCCCGCTCACCTCCTCCCTCGCTACAGTCGCAGCCCGCTGACGCTCGGCCACAGCTCCGCTCCGCTCCGCCCTCGGCTCACGCTGGCCCCCCGGAGCCGGGCACCACCCCTTTTCCAGGGAGGAGCCGGCACCGTCAGCCCCACCGCCCGCACCTGGGGCTCCTCCATCCAGACCCCGCCCACAGCTGAGGCGCAGCAGCAACGGGGGGCCCCCTCCCCTCACCCCCACAGTGCACCACCTCCTCCCCTGGGCTCCATCACAGCCCCTTGCCCCACGCAAAGGCAGCGCAAACGCAGCCCTGAGGGCAAAGGAGAGGGCAGGTGTTTGTGCAGGCGCGCACGTAACAAGTCCCAGGAGCCATTCGTGGATCAGGGTCCCCAACGCTCCCCCCCTGCCCCAAGGCCACCTCGGCCGCCGTTGCCGCAGCCGCACGGAGCTGGTGTTGGCTGGGATAGTGCTCATTTTCTCCACAGTAGCTAGGAAGGGATACGTTTTGGATTTATGCTCAAAACACCGTTAATAATGTAGAGATGTTTTGGTTCTTGCTGAGCACTGCTTCCACAGTCAGGGCCTCTTCTGGTTCTCTCAGTGCCCCACCAGCAAGTAGGCTGGGAGAGGACACAGCTGGGAAAGCTTTCCCAGCTAACTGACCAAAGGGATATTCCATACCATTTGACATCATGCTCAGCACACGCAGCTGGGGGAAGAAGGGGGAGTCCTTGGGGGGCGGGGGCTACGGCATTTCTCTCCCTAAGTAACCGTTACACATGACAGAGCCCTGCTTTCCCAGAGGTGGCTCAACACCTGCCCGCCGAAAAGGAGGAGTGAATTAATTCCTTGCTTTGCTTCCACGCACAGCTTTTGCTTTACCTATTAAACAGTCTTGATCTCAACCCATGATTTTTCTCACTCTTACCCTTCCAGCTCTCTCCCCCAGCCCACTGAGGGTGGAGTGAGCAAGCAGCTCCCTGGTGCAGAGTTGCCAGCTGGGGCTAAGCCACGGCACGCGCTTGTCCTGGTTTGGCAGGGAACGGACCGTCCGTCGCCTGGCTCCTGGGGCGACGGGCTGCTGGGCAGAGGGGGAGGCCACCAAAGGTGAGGAGCAAGGCACAGGACAGTAGGAAGAGAGAAGAGAAGAGCGGCATCCGGCTGGACGGGGCGGGGGGGACGTGTGTGCGTGTAGTGAGAAGGCACGAGGCAGGGAACAGGACGGCCAGGGAAGGACAGGGAGCCTGACGGAGCTGGAGATAAAAGCAGCAGAGAGAGGGGAAGAGAGGCAGCAGAAAGAGGGAAGAGCAGGACACAGACCAACAAAGAAGGAAGAGGAGCAGGCTGGAGACACACAAAGAACCTGGGGCAGGCAGCACGACAGCGAGGGAGGAAAGAAGAATAGGGGCAGGAAGCTGGACCGAGCGCGATGGAGACAGACAAGATAAGCGACAAGAACAGGGCAGAAAGGGAAGAATGAAGCCACGGGGACAGGGAGCCGAGACAGCCAACGACGGAGGGAAGGGGCCGGGGAGGGAACACCACAAAACAAACCACGGGGCTACGTGGTACAGAGCACGAGAAGGCAGAGAATTAAGAATTAGGGACAGGGAGCCAGAAAAACAACAACAAAACAACACCCAAAACAAAGGGAGATGGGGAGCAAAAGGAATCGCAATGCGTACAGAAAGAAGAGAGAAACAATTCTAAAACAGGGTCACGGGGAAGCCAGAGACAGCAAGATGGAGAAAGGACAAAAGCTACAGGCTACAGGGCAGAGAGGGAAGAATTAATGGATAGACACAGAGAGCTGGGCAGAAAGAGGTGGAGAAAGGCTGACGATCACACGGCCGACAGGGAAGAGAGAAGAGAGGGAGGAATTTTAAAAACAGGGGCAAGAAGCCAGAGAGAGGGAGAGAGAGGCAACACTAAAATGGGGACAAGCCACAGGGCGGCGAGGAGGGAACCGATGAATAAGAACAGGAGACCAAAGAGAACACAACGTAGAATGGAAAAAAGGAACAGCGGCCCAACAGGGAAGGAGGAATTAAAGATCAGGCACTGGGAGGCAGACAGAGACAAACGAAGAAACAAGTGAAAAAAAACAAAAACAAAACCAAAAACACAACAACAGCAATGGGCTACAAAGACAGAGAGAGAGGGAAGAAATAAAACTTAGCAGCAAGGAGCTGGACAGAGAGAGATGAGGACAAACAAATAGCACGGGTCTACGTGACAGAGAACGTGGAATTAGAACACAGAGAGAGGGAGCCGGACAGAGAGAGAGGCCGAGAGAAAAATCTAGATGGGCTACAACGGGCAGAGGCAGGAATTAAAACCTAGGGACAGGGAGCTGGACAGAGAGAGACGGAGGTCACAGGGAACAGCGGCGGGTGCAGGAAGAACAGGAATTCATGAATAGGGAAAGGGAGCTGGACAGAGAAGAACTCAGAAAGGCAAGAACAGTAGCAGGGTACAGAGCAGACGAATTAAAAAGCGCGGCGGGAGCGTTGAGGCAGACAGAGAGAGAATAAGAAAAAAGTCACGGGCTACGTGGCAAAGCAGGAGGAATTCAGAAACGGGGATGGCAACCAAGGGAGAGTGAGCTGGTGAAGGATCACGGGCATTCAAAGTGAGGGACGCGGAGCTGGGAAAAGCGAGGCAGAGAAAAACGGAATCACAGAGAGAATCAAACAAAGCCAAAAAAGAAGAAACTGAACAACAGGAACAGGTGTAACCAAAGCGATGAAATCAGCCAACCAGAGACGGTGTTCCATTACGGGAACACGGAGCGTACGAATCAGTGTATCCGTCGATCTGCATTTTAGTCACTAGGCGATCGTTAATGTCAGCAGAACAACAGACAACGTGCTTCTGTCAGAAAAGGATGACAAAACGCGGTTTCGTGGAGCGGACTGAGAAAACTAGCCAAGACCGCCAAGATTAAGAGCCAAGAAGGCAAAAGGCAATTCTGGCAGGGGGAGATCGCGACCACCGACTCACGGACCACCACCGAGCCTGCGCAGTAATTTACATACGGAACGAGCAAGTTTGTACCGATCAGTACACAGGACAATAATGACTATGTATGAATACCTAAAATTTTGATCTACAAATTGTACGGGAAAGGTGTGTGAGGTACGCACGCCAGGAGGAGCGATCCCCCGTGCGTCTGGCGCCGTGAATAAACAACGCCTGCTCTTTAATACTAAATTGGCGTTGAGGAGTCGTTTCCGATTTTACCGCGTTTTTCGGTAACACAGGGAGTCAGACCAAGAGGGCCAGAGAAAGACAAAATACCGACAGGCTACAGGACAGAGCAGGAGGAATAAAAAAATAAAAACGGAGCCAGAGCCAGGCAGAGAGAGGCGGAGAAAGAACAAGTAGCCACAGGCTACAGGACAGAGAGAGGGAGGACTGAAAAGACGGGGAGGCAGGGAGCCACTCAGAGCGAGATGGAGAAAGAAGGTGCGGGGGGGGGGGGGGCTGCATAAAAAAAAAAAAAAAAACGAAACGAAAAAATTTTGCAGCAGGTAAGGAAAGAGAGGGGGCCAGGGGAGAGACAGGGAGGGCCCAGGACGCACAAGAGAGGCAACGGGGCCCCAGTGGCCCAGGACTCACCGCGACTCTCGCTCTCAGCGCTGCTGGCACAATTTAGCCGTTCAGATGCTTCTTTCCCCTCCTCTCCTCCCTGCCTCTTCTGCAGCTCCAGACTCTAGGCCGACCTCCACCTAAAGAGGATACGTGGGTGTCTTACCGCTCTTACGAGATGAGGCTTCCTAGGCACGTAGCCTAGCTCGCTCGTGCCCTACACGCCCGTACCCAACTCCGGGTTACGCGTACGGACCCTGCGGTGCACGTTGGTGGCCTGTCCCGCTGCGGACTATGAAGGGGGATCCTTCCTCCCTCACCTGCAGGGACAGGCTCTCTCTTGCCTGCAGCAGGAAGGCAGCTGGCAGCCAGAGCGCCTTCAGTTTCTTCTGCTTTACCTTTCGTCGGCGTCTCCAGCTTCAGCCGAGGCAGCTCCTGTCCACAGCCGGGAAGGGCTCTGTGTGTCCCTTTTCGCCCCGGCGCCGCGAGGATGGCAAAGCCGGGCAGAGAGAAGCCACGCAAGCCTGAGACGGCCGCAGTCGACGGCGTCCCCGGGGGAAGGACAGACAACCACGTCCTCAGCACGGTCTCTGGGAGAGGGAAAGAAGAAACAGCGACCGTCATTACCGTCGATCGACCCTGACCAAAGCCCCTCCTTGCGCAGGGGCTTCCGGACACAGCGCCCCTTCCCCGCGCTACTGCTACGGGCCCCTGCGCCGAGGGGGAATCCAGTGCGCTTGAGGGCCGGCTCGCTGCCTTCACGACAGCGCCTGGGGGCGGCCAAGGGCTACGCGGCACGCTGCAGGGGAGGTGCCGGACCTGGGGGCAGGCGCACGGGGCAAGGGGGGCCAGGGGAGGCTGAGCGGGAGCTCCGGCGAGCCGGGGAGGCGGCCATCATCTGCGCCCTGGGCAGGGGGAAAAGGTCCTCCTCCTTCCCCTCTTCCCTTCTGTCAGCTCCCGGGGAACTCACCGCTTCTCGGGGAGCGGCCGCACCTGGAAGCCCCCAGAAATCAACACGAATCCAACCCCAAAAATACACCGCGCCTACCGTACGCGGCACGGCCGCCCGGCACCCGAGCGCCGGAAGACCGCGCCTCCCGCCACGCCCCGGCGAACCACGTGACAGGGCCGGCAGCCACTGCGCCAGGACTACACCTCCCGGCACGCTCTGCGCCACAACACGGCCGCCCGGCAGCCGCGCGCCGCAAGGACTACACCTCCCGGCATGCTCTGCGCCACAACACGGCCGCACAGCCGCACGGCCAGCCGGCAGGCGCACCACCACAGCTCCCGGCACGCCGCCAGCCCGCCCTCCCCGCTCTCGGACCCTGCGGGCCACCGTCCCTCCCGCCGATGCACCCGGAAGCCCCACCGAGCCCTCAGCACAGCCTCGCTCTCCCCACCGCCCGCTCCGACCCGGCGCTGCCCCGCCGCAGCCCTCCTCGGGGCTTCACCCGGGACGCAGCGCTCCACCACCCAGCCCCCGCTCACCTCCTCCCTCGCTACAGTCGCAGCCCGCTGACGCTCGGCCACAGCTCCGCTCCGCTCCGCCCTCGGCTCACGCTGGCCCCCCGGAGCCGGGCACCACCCCTTTTCCAGGGAGGAGCCGGCACCGTCAGCCCCACCGCCCGCACCTGGGGCTCCTCCATCCAGACCCCGCCCACAGCTGAGGCGCAGCAGCAACGGGGGGCCCCCTCCCCTCACCCCCACAGTGCACCACCTCCTCCCCTGGGCTCCATCACAGCCCCTTGCCCCACGCAAAGGCAGCGCAAACGCAGCCCTGAGGGCAAAGGAGAGGGCAGGTGTTTGTGCAGGCGCGCACGTAACAAGTCCCAGGAGCCATTCGTGGATCAGGGTCCCCAACGCTCCCCCCCTGCCCCAAGGCCACCTCGGCCGCCGTTGCCGCAGCCGCACGGAGCTGGTGTTGGCTGGGATAGTGCTCATTTTCTCCACAGTAGCTAGGAAGGGATACGTTTTGGATTTATGCTCAAAACACCGTTAATAATGTAGAGATGTTTTGGTTCTTGCTGAGCACTGCTTCCACAGTCAGGGCCTCTTCTGGTTCTCTCAGTGCCCCACCAGCAAGTAGGCTGGGAGAGGACACAGCTGGGAAAGCTTTCCCAGCTAACTGACCAAAGGGATATTCCATACCATTTGACATCATGCTCAGCACACGCAGCTGGGGGAAGAAGGGGGAGTCCTTGGGGGGCGGGGGCTACGGCATTTCTCTCCCTAAGTAACCGTTACACATGACAGAGCCCTGCTTTCCCAGAGGTGGCTCAACACCTGCCCGCCGAAAAGGAGGAGTGAATTAATTCCTTGCTTTGCTTCCACGCACAGCTTTTGCTTTACCTATTAAACAGTCTCGATCTCAACCCATGATTTTTCTCACTCTTACCCTTCCAGCTCTCTCCCCCAGCCCACTGAGGGTGGAGTGAGCAAGCAGCTCCCTGGTGCAGAGTTGCCAGCTGGGGCTAAGCCACGGCACGCGCTTGTCCTGGTTTGGCAGGGAACGGACCGTCCGTCGCCTGGCTCCTGGGGCGACGGGCTGCTGGGCAGAGGGGGAGGCCACCAAAGGTGAGGAGCAAGGCACAGGACAGTAGGAAGAGAGAAGAGAAGAGCGGCATCCGGCTGGACGGGGCGGGGGGGACGTGTGTGCGTGTAGTGAGAAGGCACGAGGCAGGGAACAGGACGGCCAGGGAAGGACAGGGAGCCTGACGGAGCTGGAGATAAAAGCAGCAGAGAGAGGGGAAGAGAGGCAGCAGAAAGAGGGAAGAGCAGGACACAGACCAACAAAGAAGGAAGAGGAGCAGGCTGGAGACACACAAAGAACCTGGGGCAGGCAGCACGACAGCGAGGGAGGAAAGAAGAATAGGGGCAGGAAGCTGGACCGAGCGCGATGGAGACAGACAAGATAAGCGACAAGAACAGGGCAGAAAGGGAAGAATGAAGCCACGGGGACAGGGAGCCGAGACAGCCAACGACGGAGGGAAGGGGCCGGGGAGGGAACACCACAAAACAAACCACGGGGCTACGTGGTACAGAGCACGAGAAGGCAGAGAATTAAGAATTAGGGACAGGGAGCCAGAAAAACAACAACAAAACAACACCCAAAACAAAGGGAGATGGGGAGCAAAAGGAATCGCAATGCGTACAGAAAGAAGAGAGAAACAATTCTAAAACAGGGTCACGGGGAAGCCAGAGACAGCAAGATGGAGAAAGGACAAAAGCTACAGGCTACAGGGCAGAGAGGGAAGAATTAATGGATAGACACAGAGAGCTGGGCAGAAAGAGGTGGAGAAAGGCTGACGATCACACGGCCGACAGGGAAGAGAGAAGAGAGGGAGGAATTTTAAAAACAGGGGCAAGAAGCCAGAGAGAGGGAGAGAGAGGCAACACTAAAATGGGGACAAGCCACAGGGCGGCGAGGAGGGAACCGATGAATAAGAACAGGAGACCAAAGAGAACACAACGTAGAATGGAAAAAAGGAACAGCGGCCCAACAGGGAAGGAGGAATTAAAGATCAGGCACTGGGAGGCAGACAGAGACAAACGAAGAAACAAGTGAAAAAAAACAAAAACAAAACCAAAAACACAACAACAGCAATGGGCTACAAAGACAGAGAGAGAGGGAAGAAATAAAACTTAGCAGCAAGGAGCTGGACAGAGAGAGATGAGGACAAACAAATAGCACGGGTCTACGTGACAGAGAACGTGGAATTAGAACACAGAGAGAGGGAGCCGGACAGAGAGAGAGGCCGAGAGAAAAATCTAGATGGGCTACAACGGGCAGAGGCAGGAATTAAAACCTAGGGACAGGGAGCTGGACAGAGAGAGACGGAGGTCACAGGGAACAGCGGCGGGTGCAGGAAGAACAGGAATTCATGAATAGGGAAAGGGAGCTGGACAGAGAAGAACTCAGAAAGGCAAGAACAGTAGCAGGGTACAGAGCAGACGAATTAAAAAGCGCGGCGGGAGCGTTGAGGCAGACAGAGAGAGAATAAGAAAAAAGTCACGGGCTACGTGGCAAAGCAGGAGGAATTCAGAAACGGGGATGGCAACCAAGGGAGAGTGAGCTGGTGAAGGATCACGGGCATTCAAAGTGAGGGACGCGGAGCTGGGAAAAGCGAGGCAGAGAAAAACGGAATCACAGAGAGAATCAAACAAAGCCAAAAAAGAAGAAACTGAACAACAGGAACAGGTGTAACCAAAGCGATGAAATCAGCCAACCAGAGACGGTGTTCCATTACGGGAACACGGAGCGTACGAATCAGTGTATCCGTCGATCTGCATTTTAGTCACTAGGCGATCGTTAATGTCAGCAGAACAACAGACAACGTGCTTCTGTCAGAAAAGGATGACAAAACGCGGTTTCGTGGAGCGGACTGAGAAAACTAGCCAAGACCGCCAAGATTAAGAGCCAAGAAGGCAAAAGGCAATTCTGGCAGGGGGAGATCGCGACCACCGACTCACGGACCACCACCGAGCCTGCGCAGTAATTTACATACAGAACGAGCAAGTTTGTACCGATCAGTACACAGGACAATAATGACTATGTATGAATACCTAAAATTTTGATCTACAAATTGTACGGGAAAGGTGTGTGAGGTACGCACGCCAGGAGGAGCGATCCCCCGTGCGTCTGGCGCCGTGAATAAACAACGCCTGCTCTTTAATACTAAATTGGCGTTGAGGAGTCGTTTCCGATTTTACCGCGTTTTTCGGTAACACAGGGAGTCAGACCAAGAGGGCCAGAGAAAGACAAAATACCGACAGGCTACAGGACAGAGCAGGAGGAATAAAAAAATAAAAACGGAGCCAGAGCCAGGCAGAGAGAGGCGGAGAAAGAACAAGTAGCCACAGGCTACAGGACAGAGAGAGGGAGGACTGAAAAGACGGGGAGGCAGGGAGCCACTCAGAGCGAGATGGAGAAAGAAGGTGCGGGGGGGGGGGGGCTGCATAAAAAAAAAAAAAAAACGAAACGAAAAAATTTTGCAGCAGGTAAGGAAAGAGAGGGGGCCGGGGGAGAGACAGGGAGGGCCCAGGACGCACAAGAGAGGCAACGGGGCCCCAGTGGCCCAGGACTCACCGCGACTCTCGCTCTCAGCGCTGCTGGCACAATTTAGCCGTTCAGATGCTTCTTTCCCCTCCTCTCCTCCCTGCCTCTTCCTCAGCTCCAGACTCTAGGCCGACCTCCACCTAAAGAGGATACGTGGGTGTCTTACCGCTCTTACGAGATGAGGCTTCCTAGGCACGTAGCCTAGCTCGCTCGTGCCCTACACGCCCGTACCCAACTCCGGGTTACGCGTACGGACCCTGCAGTGCACGTTGGTGGCCTGTCCCGCTGCGGACTATGAAGGGGGATCCTTCCTCCCTCACCTGCAGGGACAGGCTCTCTCTTGCCTGCAGCAGGAAGGCAGCTGGCAGCCAGAGCGCCTTCAGTTTCTTCTGCTTTACCTTTCGTCGGCGTCTCCAGCTTCAGCCGAGGCAGCTCCTGTCCACAGCCGGGAAGGGCTCTGTGTGTCCCTTTTCGCCCCGGCGCCGCGAGGATGGCAAAGCCGGGCAGAGAGAAGCCACGCAAGCCTGAGACGGCCGCAGTCGACGGCGTCCCCGGGGGAAGGACAGACAACCACGTCCTCAGCACGGTCTCTGGGAGAGGGAAAGAAGAAACAGCGACCGTCATTACCGTCGATCGACCCTGACCAAAGCCCCTCCTTGCGCAGGGGCTTCCGGACACAGCGCCCCTTCCCCGCGCTACTGCTACGGGCCCCTGCGCCGAGGGGGAATCCAGTGCGCTTGAGGGCCGGCTCGCTGCCTTCACGACAGGGCCTGGGGGCGGCCAAGGGCTACGCAGCACGCTTCAGGGGAGGGGCCGGGGCTGGGGGCAGGCGCACGGGGCAAGGGGGGCCAGGGGAGGCTGAGCGGGAGCTCCGGCGAGCCGGCCATCATCTGCGCTCTGGGCAGGGGGAAAAGGTCCTCCTCCTTCCCCTCTTCCCTTCTGTCAGCTCCCGGGGAACTCACCGCTTCTCGGGGAGCGGCCGCACCTGGAAGCCCCCAGAAATCAACACGAATCCAACCCCAAAAATACACCGCGCCTACCGTACGCGGCACGGCCGCCCGGCACCCGAGCGCCGGAAGACCGCGCCTCCCGCCACGCCCCGGCGAACCACGTGACAGGGCCGGCAGCCACTGCGCCAGGACTACACCTCCCGGCACGCTCTGCGCCACAACACGGCCGCCCGGCAGCCGCGCGCCGCAAGGACTACACCTCCCGGCATGCTCTGCGCCACAACACGGCCGCACGGCCGCACGGCCAGCCGGCAGGCGCACCACCACAGCTCCCGGCACGCCGCCAGCCCGCCCTCCCCGCTCTCGGACCCTGCGGGCCACCGTCCCTCCCGCCGATGCACCCGGAAGCCCCACCGAGCCCTCAGCACAGCCTCGCTCTCCCCACCGCCCGCTCCGACCCGGCGCTGCCCCGCCGCAGCCCTCCTCGGGGCTTCACCCGGGACGCAGCGCTCCACCACCCAGCCCCCGCTCACCTCCTCCCTCGCTACAGTCGCAGCCCGCTGACGCTCGGCCACAGCTCCGCTCCGCTCCGCCCTCGGCTCACGCTGGCCCCCCGGAGCCGGGCACCACCCCTTTTCCAGGGAGGAGCCGGCACCGTCAGCCCCACCGCCCGCACCTGGGGCTCCTCCATCCAGACCCCGCCCACAGCTGAGGCGCAGCAGCAACGGGGGGCCCCCTCCCCTCACCCCCACAGTGCACCACCTCCTCCCCTGGGCTCCATCACAGCCCCTTGCCCCACGCAAAGGCAGCGCAAACGCAGCCCTGAGGGCAAAGGAGAGGGCAGGTGTTTGTGCAGGCGCGCACGTAACAAGTCCCAGGAGCCATTCGTGGATCAGGGTCCCCAACGCTCCCCCCCTGCCCCAAGGCCACCTCGGCCGCCGTTGCCGCAGCCGCACGGAGCTGGTGTTGGCTGGGATAGTGCTCATTTTCTCCACAGTAGCTAGGAAGGGATACGTTTTGGATTTATGCTCAAAACACCGTTAATAATGTAGAGATGTTTTGGTTCTTGCTGAGCACTGCTTCCACAGTCAGGGCCTCTTCTGGTTCTCTCAGTGCCCCACCAGCAAGTAGGCTGGGAGAGGACACAGCTGGGAAAGCTTTCCCAGCTAACTGACCAAAGGGATATTCCATACCATTTGACATCATGCTCAGCACACGCAGCTGGGGGAAGAAGGGGGAGTCCTTGGGGGGCGGGGGCTACGGCATTTCTCTCCCTAAGTAACCGTTACACATGACAGAGCCCTGCTTTCCCAGAGGTGGCTCAACACCTGCCCGCCGAAAAGGAGGAGTGAATTAATTCCTTGCTTTGCTTCCACGCACAGCTTTTGCTTTACCTATTAAACAGTCTCGATCTCAACCCATGATTTTTCTCACTCTTACCCTTCCAGCTCTCTCCCCCAGCCCACTGAGGGTGGAGTGAGCAAGCAGCTCCCTGGTGCAGAGTTGCCAGCTGGGGCTAAGCCACGGCACGCGCTTGTCCTGGTTTGGCAGGGAACGGACCGTCCGTCGCCTGGCTCCTGGGGCGACGGGCTGCTGGGCAGAGGGGGAGGCCACCAAAGGTGAGGAGCAAGGCACAGGACAGTAGGAAGAGAGAAGAGAAGAGCGGCATCCGGCTGGACGGGGCGGGGGGGACGTGTGTGCGTGTAGTGAGAAGGCACGAGGCAGGGAACAGGACGGCCAGGGAAGGACAGGGAGCCTGACGGAGCTGGAGATAAAAGCAGCAGAGAGAGGGGAAGAGAGGCAGCAGAAAGAGGGAAGAGCAGGACACAGACCAACAAAGAAGGAAGAGGAGCAGGCTGGAGACACACAAAGAACCTGGGGCAGGCAGCACGACAGCGAGGGAGGAAAGAAGAATAGGGGCAGGAAGCTGGACCGAGCGCGATGGAGACAGACAAGATAAGCGACAAGAACAGGGCAGAAAGGGAAGAATGAAGCCACGGGGACAGGGAGCCGAGACAGCCAACGACGGAGGGAAGGGGCCGGGGAGGGAACACCACAAAACAAACCACGGGGCTACGTGGTACAGAGCACGAGAAGGCAGAGAATTAAGAATTAGGGACAGGGAGCCAGAAAAACAACAACAAAACAACACCCAAAACAAAGGGAGATGGGGAGCAAAAGGAATCGCAATGCGTACAGAAAGAAGAGAGAAACAATTCTAAAACAGGGTCACGGGGAAGCCAGAGACAGCAAGATGGAGAAAGGACAAAAGCTACAGGCTACAGGGCAGAGAGGGAAGAATTAATGGATAGACACAGAGAGCTGGGCAGAAAGAGGTGGAGAAAGGCTGACGATCACACGGCCGACAGGGAAGAGAGAAGAGAGGGAGGAATTTTAAAAACAGGGGCAAGAAGCCAGAGAGAGGGAGAGAGAGGCAACACTAAAATGGGGACAAGCCACAGGGCGGCGAGGAGGAAACCGATGAATAAGAACAGGAGACCAAAGAGAACACAACGTAGAATGGAAAAAAGGAACAGCGGCCCAACAGGGAAGGAGGAATTAAAGATCAGGCACTGGGAGGCAGACAGAGACAAACGAAGAAACAAGTGAAAAAAAACAAAAACAAAACCAAAAACACAACAACAGCAATGGGCTACAAAGACAGAGAGAGAGGGAAGAAATAAAACTTAGCAGCAAGGAGCTGGACAGAGAGAGATGAGGACAAACAAATAGCACGGGTCTACGTGACAGAGAACGTGGAATTAGAACACAGAGAGAGGGAGCCGGACAGAGAGAGAGGCCGAGAGAAAAATCTAGATGGGCTACAACGGGCAGAGGCAGGAATTAAAACCTAGGGACAGGGAGCTGGACAGAGAGAGACGGAGGTCACAGGGAACAGCGGCGGGTGCAGGAAGAACAGGAATTCATGAATAGGGAAAGGGAGCTGGACAGAGAAGAACTCAGAAAGGCAAGAACAGTAGCAGGGTACAGAGCAGACGAATTAAAAAGCGCGGCGGGAGCGTTGAGGCAGACAGAGAGAGAATAAGAAAAAAGTCACGGGCTACGTGGCAAAGCAGGAGGAATTCAGAAACGGGGATGGCAACCAAGGGAGAGTGAGCTGGTGAAGGATCACGGGCATTCAAAGTGAGGGACGCGGAGCTGGGAAAAGCGAGGCAGAGAAAAACGGAATCACAGAGAGAATCAAACAAAGCCAAAAAAGAAGAAACTGAACAACAGGAACAGGTGTAACCAAAGCGATGAAATCAGCCAACCAGAGACGGTGTTCCATTACGGGAACACGGAGCGTACGAATCAGTGTATCCGTCGATCTGCATTTTAGTCACTAGGCGATCGTTAATGTCAGCAGAACAACAGACAACGTGCTTCTGTCAGAAAAGGATGACAAAACGCGGTTTCGTGGAGCGGACTGAGAAAACTAGCCAAGACCGCCAAGATTAAGAGCCAAGAAGGCAAAAGGCAATTCTGGCAGGGGGAGATCGCGACCACCGACTCACGGACCACCACCGAGCCTGCGCAGTAATTTACATACGGAACGAGCAAGTTTGTACCGATCAGTACACAGGACAATAATGACTATGTATGAATACCTAAAATTTTGATCTACAAATTGTACGGGAAAGGTGTGTGAGGTACGCACGCCAGGAGGAGCGATCCCCCGTGCGTCTGGCGCCGTGAATAAACAACGCCTGCTCTTTAATACTAAATTGGCGTTGAGGAGTCGTTTCCGATTTTACCGCGTTTTTCGGTAACACAGGGAGTCAGACCAAGAGGGCCAGAGAAAGACAAAATACCGACAGGCTACAGGACAGAGCAGGAGGAATAAAAAAATAAAAACGGAGCCAGAGCCAGGCAGAGAGAGGCGGAGAAAGAACAAGTAGCCACAGGCTACAGGACAGAGAGAGGGAGGACTGAAAAGACGGGGAGGCAGGGAGCCACTCAGAGCGAGATGGAGAAAGAAGGTGCGGGGGGGGGGGGGGGGGCTGCATAAAAAAAAAAAAACGAAACGAAAAAATTTTGCAGCAGGTAAGGAAAGAGAGGGGGCCAGGGGAGAGACAGGGAGGGCCCAGGACGCACAAGAGAGGCAACGGGGCCCCAGTGGCCCAGGACTCACCGCGACTCTCGCTCTCAGCGCTGCTGGCACAATTTAGCCGTTCAGATGCTTCTTTCCCCTCCTCTCCTCCCTGCCTCTTCTGCAGCTCCAGACTCTAGGCCGACCTCCACCTAAAGAGGATACGTGGGTGTCTTACCGCTCTTACGAGATGAGGCTTCCTAGGCACGTAGCCTAGCTCGCTCGTGCCCTACACGCCCGTACCCAACTCCGGGTTACGCGTACGGACCCTGCGGTGCACGTTGGTGGCCTGTCCCGCTGCGGACTATGAAGGGGGATCCTTCCTCCCTCACCTGCAGGGACAGGCTCTCTCTTGCCTGCAGCAGGAAGGCAGCTGGCAGCCAGAGCGCCTTCAGTTTCTTCTGCTTTACCTTTCGTCGGCGTCTCCAGCTTCAGCCGAGGCAGCTCCTGTCCACAGCCGGGAAGGGCTCTGTGTGTCCCTTTTCGCCCCGGCGCCGCGAGGATGGCAAAGCCGGGCAGAGAGAAGCCACGCAAGCCTGAGACGGCCGCAGTCGACGGCGTCCCCGGGGGAAGGACAGACAACCACGTCCTCAGCACGGTCTCTGGGAGAGGGAAAGAAGAAACAGCGACCGTCATTACCGTCGATCGACCCTGACCAAAGCCCCTCCTTGCGCAGGGGCTTCCGGACACAGCGCCCCTTCCCCGCGCTACTGCTACGGGCCCCTGCGCCGAGGGGGAATCCAGTGCGCTTGAGGGCCGGCTCGCTGCCTTCACGACAGCGCCTGGGGGCGGCCAAGGGCTACGCGGCACGCTGCAGGGGAGGTGCCGGACCTGGGGGCAGGCGCACGGGGCAAGGGGGGCCAGGGGAGGCTGAGCGGGAGCTCCGGCGAGCCGGGGAGGCGGCCATCATCTGCGCCCTGGGCAGGGGGAAAAGGTCCTCCTCCTTCCCCTCTTCCCTTCTGTCAGCTCCCGGGGAACTCACCGCTTCTCGGGGAGCGGCCGCACCTGGAAGCCCCCAGAAATCAACACGAATCCAACCCCAAAAATACACCGCGCCTACCGTACGCGGCACGGCCGCCCGGCACCCGAGCGCCGGAAGACCGCGCCTCCCGCCACGCCCCGGCGAACCACGTGACAGGGCCGACAGCCACTGCGCCAGGACTACACCTCCCGGCACGCTCTGCGCCACAACACGGCCGCCCGGCAACCGCGCGCCACAAGGACTACACCTCCCGGCACGCTCTGCGCCACAACACGGCCGCCCGGCAGCCGCGCGCCGCAAGGACTACACCTCCCGGCATGCTCTGCGCCACAACACGGCCGCACGGCCAGCCGGCAGGCGCACCACCACAGCTCCCGGCACGCCGCCAGCCCGCCCTCCCCGCTCTCGGACCCTGCGGGCCACCGTCCCTCCCGCCGATGCACCCGGAAGCCCCACCGAGCCCTCAGCACAGCCTCGCTCTCCCCACCGCCCGCTCCGACCCGGCGCTGCCCCGCCGCAGCCCTCCTCGGGGCTTCACCCGGGACGCAGCGCTCCACCACCCAGCCCCCGCTCACCTCCTCCCTCGCTACAGTCGCAGCCCGCTGACGCTCGGCCACAGCTCCGCTCCGCTCCGCCCTCGGCTCACGCTGGCCCCCCGGAGCCGGGCACCACCCCTTTTCCAGGGAGGAGCCGGCACCGTCAGCCCCACCGCCCGCACCTGGGGCTCCTCCATCCAGACCCCGCCCACAGCTGAGGCGCAGCAGCAACGGGGGGCCCCCTCCCCTCACCCCCACAGTGCACCACCTCCTCCCCTGGGCTCCATCACAGCCCCTTGCCCCACGCAAAGGCAGCGCAAACGCAGCCCTGAGGGCAAAGGAGAGGGCAGGTGTTTGTGCAGGCGCGCACGTAACAAGTCCCAGGAGCCATTCGTGGATCAGGGTCCCCAACGCTCCCCCCCTGCCCCAAGGCCACCTCGGCCGCCGTTGCCGCAGCCGCACGGAGCTGGTGTTGGCTGGGATAGTGCTCATTTTCTCCACAGTAGCTAGGAAGGGATACGTTTTGGATTTATGCTCAAAACACCGTTAATAATGTAGAGATGTTTTGGTTCTTGCTGAGCACTGCTTCCACAGTCAGGGCCTCTTCTGGTTCTCTCAGTGCCCCACCAGCAAGTAGGCTGGGAGAGGACACAGCTGGGAAAGCTTTCCCAGCTAACTGACCAAAGGGATATTCCATACCATTTGACATCATGCTCAGCACACGCAGCTGGGGGAAGAAGGGGGAGTCCTTGGGGGGCGGGGGCTACGGCATTTCTCTCCCTAAGTAACCGTTACACATGACAGAGCCCTGCTTTCCCAGAGGTGGCTCAACACCTGCCCGCCGAAAAGGAGGAGTGAATTAATTCCTTGCTTTGCTTCCACGCACAGCTTTTGCTTTACCTATTAAACAGTCTCGATCTCAACCCATGATTTTTCTCACTCTTACCCTTCCAGCTCTCTCCCCCAGCCCACTGAGGGTGGAGTGAGCAAGCAGCTCCCTGGTGCAGAGTTGCCAGCTGGGGCTAAGCCACGGCACGCGCTTGTCCTGGTTTGGCAGGGAACGGACCGTCCGTCGCCTGGCTCCTGGGGCGACGGGCTGCTGGGCAGAGGGGGAGGCCACCAAAGGTGAGGAGCAAGGCACAGGACAGTAGGAAGAGAGAAGAGAAGAGCGGCATCCGGCTGGACGGGGCGGGGGGGACGTGTGTGCGTGTAGTGAGAAGGCACGAGGCAGGGAACAGGACGGCCAGGGAAGGACAGGGAGCCTGACGGAGCTGGAGATAAAAGCAGCAGAGAGAGGGGAAGAGAGGCAGCAGAAAGAGGGAAGAGCAGGACACAGACCAACAAAGAAGGAAGAGGAGCAGGCTGGAGACACACAAAGAACCTGGGGCAGGCAGCACGACAGCGAGGGAGGAAAGAAGAATAGGGGCAGGAAGCTGGACCGAGCGCGATGGAGACAGACAAGATAAGCGACAAGAACAGGGCAGAAAGGGAAGAATGAAGCCACGGGGACAGGGAGCCGAGACAGCCAACGACGGAGGGAAGGGGCCGGGGAGGGAACACCACAAAACAAACCACGGGGCTACGTGGTACAGAGCACGAGAAGGCAGAGAATTAAGAATTAGGGACAGGGAGCCAGAAAAACAACAACAAAACAACACCCAAAACAAAGGGAGATGGGGAGCAAAAGGAATCGCAATGCGTACAGAAAGAAGAGAGAAACAATTCTAAAACAGGGTCACGGGGAAGCCAGAGACAGCAAGATGGAGAAAGGACAAAAGCTACAGGCTACAGGGCAGAGAGGGAAGAATTAATGGATAGACACAGAGAGCTGGGCAGAAAGAGGTGGAGAAAGGCTGACGATCACACGGCCGACAGGGAAGAGAGAAGAGAGGGAGGAATTTTAAAAACAGGGGCAAGAAGCCAGAGAGAGGGAGAGAGAGGCAACACTAAAATGGGGACAAGCCACAGGGCGGCGAGGAGGGAACCGATGAATAAGAACAGGAGACCAAAGAGAACACAACGTAGAATGGAAAAAAGGAACAGCGGCCCAACAGGGAAGGAGGAATTAAAGATCAGGCACTGGGAGGCAGACAGAGACAAACGAAGAAACAAGTGAAAAAAAACAAAAACAAAACCAAAAACACAACAACAGCAATGGGCTACAAAGACAGAGAGAGAGGGAAGAAATAAAACTTAGCAGCAAGGAGCTGGACAGAGAGAGATGAGGACAAACAAATAGCACGGGTCTACGTGACAGAGAACGTGGAATTAGAACACAGAGAGAGGGAGCCGGACAGAGAGAGAGGCCGAGAGAAAAATCTAGATGGGCTACAACGGGCAGAGGCAGGAATTAAAACCTAGGGACAGGGAGCTGGACAGAGAGAGACGGAGGTCACAGGGAACAGCGGCGGGTGCAGGAAGAACAGGAATTCATGAATAGGGAAAGGGAGCTGGACAGAGAAGAACTCAGAAAGGCAAGAACAGTAGCAGGGTACAGAGCAGACGAATTAAAAAGCGCGGCGGGAGCGTTGAGGCAGACAGAGAGAGAATAAGAAAAAAGTCACGGGCTACGTGGCAAAGCAGGAGGAATTCAGAAACGGGGATGGCAACCAAGGGAGAGTGAGCTGGTGAAGGATCACGGGCATTCAAAGTGAGGGACGCGGAGCTGGGAAAAGCGAGGCAGAGAAAAACGGAATCACAGAGAGAATCAAACAAAGCCAAAAAAGAAGAAACTGAACAACAGGAACAGGTGTAACCAAAGCGATGAAATCAGCCAACCAGAGACGGTGTTCCATTACGGGAACACGGAGCGTACGAATCAGTGTATCCGTCGATCTGCATTTTAGTCACTAGGCGATCGTTAATGTCAGCAGAACAACAGACAACGTGCTTCTGTCAGAAAAGGATGACAAAACGCGGTTTCGTGGAGCGGACTGAGAAAACTAGCCAAGACCGCCAAGATTAAGAGCCAAGAAGGCAAAAGGCAATTCTGGCAGGGGGAGATCGCGACCACCGACTCACGGACCACCACCGAGCCTGCGCAGTAATTTACATACGGAACGAGCAAGTTTGTACCGATCAGTACACAGGACAATAATGACTATGTATGAATACCTAAAATTTTGATCTACAAATTGTACGGGAAAGGTGTGTGAGGTACGCACGCCAGGAGGAGCGATCCCCCGTGCGTCTGGCGCCGTGAATAAACAACGCCTGCTCTTTAATACTAAATTGGCGTTGAGGAGTCGTTTCCGATTTTACCGCGTTTTTCGGTAACACAGGGAGTCAGACCAAGAGGGCCAGAGAAAGACAAAATACTGACAGGCTACAGGACAGAGCAGGAGGAATAAAAAAAATAAAAACGGAGCCAGAGCCAGGCAGAGAGAGGCGGAGAAAGAACAAGTAGCCACAGGCTACAGGACAGAGAGAGGGAGGACTGAAAAGACGGGGAGGCAGGGAGCCACTCAGAGCGAGATGGAGAAAGAAGGTGCGGGGGGGGGGGGGGGGGCTGCATAAAAAAAAAAAAACGAAACGAAAAAATTTTGCAGCAGGTAAGGAAAGAGAGGGGGCCAGGGGAGAGACAGGGAGGGCCCAGGACGCACAAGAGAGGCAACGGGGCCCCAGTGGCCCAGGACTCACCGCGACTCTCGCTCTCAGCGCTGCTGGCACAATTTAGCCGTTCAGATGCTTCTTTCCCCTCCTCTCCTCCCTGCCTCTTCTGCAGCTCCAGACTCTAGGCCGACCTCCACCTAAAGAGGATACGTGGGTGTCTTACCGCTCTTACGAGATGAGGCTTCCTAGGCACGTAGCCTAGCTCGCTCGTGCCCTACACGCCCGTACCCAACTCCGGGTTACGCGTACGGACCCTGCGGTGCACGTTGGTGGCCTGTCCCGCTGCGGACTATGAAGGGGGATCCTTCCTCCCTCACCTGCAGGGACAGGCTCTCTCTTGCCTGCAGCAGGAAGGCAGCTGGCAGCCAGAGCGCCTTCAGTTTCTTCTGCTTTACCTTTCGTCGGCGTCTCCAGCTTCAGCCGAGGCAGCTCCTGTCCACAGCCGGGAAGGGCTCTGTGTGTCCCTTTTCGCCCCGGCGCCGCGAGGATGGCAAAGCCGGGCAGAGAGAAGCCACGCAAGCCTGAGACGGCCGCAGTCGACGGCGTCCCCGGGGGAAGGACAGACAACCACGTCCTCAGCACGGTCTCTGGGAGAGGGAAAGAAGAAACAGCGACCGTCATTACCGTCGATCGACCCTGACCAAAGCCCCTCCTTGCGCAGGGGCTTCCGGACACAGCGCCCCTTCCCCGCGCTACTGCTACGGGCCCCTGCGCCGAGGGGGAATCCAGTGCGCTTGAGGGCCGGCTCGCTGCCTTCACGACAGCGCCTGGGGGCGGCCAAGGGCTACGCGGCACGCTGCAGGGGAGGTGCCGGACCTGGGGGCAGGCGCACGGGGCAAGGGGGGCCAGGGGAGGCTGAGCGGGAGCTCCGGCGAGCCGGGGAGGCGGCCATCATCTGCGCCCTGGGCAGGGGGAAAAGGTCCTCCTCCTTCCCCTCTTCCCTTCTGTCAGCTCCCGGGGAACTCACCACTTCTCGGGGAGCGGCCGCACCTGGAAGCCCCCAGAAATCAACACGAATCCAACCCCAAAAATACACCGCGCCTACCGTACGCGGCACGGCCGCCCGGCACCCGAGCGCCGGAAGACCGCGCCTCCCGCCACGCCCCGGCGAACCACGTGACAGGGCCGGCAGCCACTGCGCCAGGACTACACCTCCCGGCACGCTCTGCGCCACAACACGGCCGCCCGGCAGCCGCGCGCCGCAAGGACTACACCTCCCGGCATGCTCTGCGCCACAACACGGCCGCACGGCCGCACGGCCAGCCGGCAGGCGCACCACCACAGCTCCCGGCACGCCGCCAGCCCGCCCTCCCCGCTCTCGGACCCTGCGGGCCACCGTCCCTCCCGCCGATGCACCCGGAAGCCCCACCGAGCCCTCAGCACAGTCTCGCTCTCCCCACCGCCCGCTCCGACCCGGCGCTGCCCCGCCGCAGCCCTCCTCGGGGCTTCACCCGGGACGCAGCGCTCCACCACCCAGCCCCCGCTCACCTCCTCCCTCGCTACAGTCGCAGCCCGCTGACGCTCGGCCACAGCTCCGCTCCGCTCCGCCCTCGGCTCACGCTGGCCCCCCGGAGCCGGGCACCACCCCTTTTCCAGGGAGGAGCCGGCACCGTCAGCCCCACCGCCCGCACCTGGGGCTCCTCCATCCAGACCCCGCCCACAGCTGAGGCGCAGCAGCAACGGGGGGCCCCCTCCCCTCACCCCCACAGTGCACCACCTCCTCCCCTGGGCTCCATCACAGCCCCTTGCCCCACGCAAAGGCAGCGCAAACGCAGCCCTGAGGGCAAAGGAGAGGGCAGGTGTTTGTGCAGGCGCGCACGTAACAAGTCCCAGGAGCCATTCGTGGATCAGGGTCCCCAACGCTCCCCCCCTGCCCCAAGGCCACCTCGGCCGCCGTTGCCGCAGCCGCACGGAGCTGGTGTTGGCTGGGATAGTGCTCATTTTCTCCACAGTAGCTAGGAAGGGATACGTTTTGGATTTATGCTCAAAACACCGTTAATAATGTAGAGATGTTTTGGTTCTTGCTGAGCACTGCTTCCACAGTCAGGGCCTCTTCTGGTTCTCTCAGTGCCCCACCAGCAAGTAGGCTGGGAGAGGACACAGCTGGGAAAGCTTTCCCAGCTAACTGACCAAAGGGATATTCCATACCATTTGACATCATGCTCAGCACACGCAGCTGGGGGAAGAAGGGGGAGTCCTTGGGGGGCGGGGGCTACGGCATTTCTCTCCCTAAGTAACCGTTACACATGACAGAGCCCTGCTTTCCCAGAGGTGGCTCAACACCTGCCCGCCGAAAAGGAGGAGTGAATTAATTCCTTGCTTTGCTTCCACGCACAGCTTTTGCTTTACCTATTAAACAGTCTTGATCTCAACCCATGATTTTTCTCACTCTTACCCTTCCAGCTCTCTCCCCCAGCCCACTGAGGGTGGAGTGAGCAAGCAGCTCCCTGGTGCAGAGTTGCCAGCTGGGGCTAAGCCACGGCACGCGCTTGTCCTGGTTTGGCAGGGAACGGACCGTCCGTCGCCTGGCTCCTGGGGCGACGGGCTGCTGGGCAGAGGGGGAGGCCACCAAAGGTGAGGAGCAAGGCACAGGACAGTAGGAAGAGAGAAGAGAAGAGCGGCATCCGGCTGGACGGGGCGGGGGGGACGTGTGTGCGTGTAGTGAGAAGGCACGAGGCAGGGAACAGGACGGCCAGGGAAGGACAGGGAGCCTGACGGAGCTGGAGATAAAAGCAGCAGAGAGAGGGGAAGAGAGGCAGCAGAAAGAGGGAAGAGCAGGACACAGACCAACAAAGAAGGAAGAGGAGCAGGCTGGAGACACACAAAGAACCTGGGGCAGGCAGCACGACAGCGAGGGAGGAAAGAAGAATAGGGGCAGGAAGCTGGACCGAGCGCGATGGAGACAGACAAGATAAGCGACAAGAACAGGGCAGAAAGGGAAGAATGAAGCCACGGGGACAGGGAGCCGAGACAGCCAACGACGGAGGGAAGGGGCCGGGGAGGGAACACCACAAAACAAACCACGGGGCTACGTGGTACAGAGCACGAGAAGGCAGAGAATTAAGAATTAGGGACAGGGAGCCAGAAAAACAACAACAAAACAACACCCAAAACAAAGGGAGATGGGGAGCAAAAGGAATCGCAATGCGTACAGAAAGAAGAGAGAAACAATTCTAAAACAGGGTCACGGGGAAGCCAGAGACAGCAAGATGGAGAAAGGACAAAAGCTACAGGCTACAGGGCAGAGAGGGAAGAATTAATGGATAGACACAGAGAGCTGGGCAGAAAGAGGTGGAGAAAGGCTGACGATCACACGGCCGACAGGGAAGAGAGAAGAGAGGGAGGAATTTTAAAAACAGGGGCAAGAAGCCAGAGAGAGGGAGAGAGAGGCAACACTAAAATGGGGACAAGCCACAGGGCGGCGAGGAGGGAACCGATGAATAAGAACAGGAGACCAAAGAGAACACAACGTAGAATGGAAAAAAGGAACAGCGGCCCAACAGGGAAGGAGGAATTAAAGATCAGGCACTGGGAGGCAGACAGAGACAAACGAAGAAACAAGTGAAAAAAAACAAAAACAAAACCAAAAACACAACAACAGCAATGGGCTACAAAGACAGAGAGAGAGGGAAGAAATAAAACTTAGCAGCAAGGAGCTGGACAGAGAGAGATGAGGACAAACAAATAGCACGGGTCTACGTGACAGAGAACGTGGAATTAGAACACAGAGAGAGGGAGCCGGACAGAGAGAGAGGCCGAGAGAAAAATCTAGATGGGCTACAACGGGCAGAGGCAGGAATTAAAACCTAGGGACAGGGAGCTGGACAGAGAGAGACGGAGGTCACAGGGAACAGCGGCGGGTGCAGGAAGAACAGGAATTCATGAATAGGGAAAGGGAGCTGGACAGAGAAGAACTCAGAAAGGCAAGAACAGTAGCAGGGTACAGAGCAGACGAATTAAAAAGCGCGGCGGGAGCGTTGAGGCAGACAGAGAGAGAATAAGAAAAAAGTCACGGGCTACGTGGCAAAGCAGGAGGAATTCAGAAACGGGGATGGCAACCAAGGGAGAGTGAGCTGGTGAAGGATCACGGGCATTCAAAGTGAGGGACGCGGAGCTGGGAAAAGCGAGGCAGAGAAAAACGGAATCACAGAGAGAATCAAACAAAGCCAAAAAAGAAGAAACTGAACAACAGGAACAGGTGTAACCAAAGCGATGAAATCAGCCAACCAGAGACGGTGTTCCATTACGGGAACACGGAGCGTACGAATCAGTGTATCCGTCGATCTGCATTTTAGTCACTAGGCGATCGTTAATGTCAGCAGAACAACAGACAACGTGCTTCTGTCAGAAAAGGATGACAAAACGCGGTTTCGTGGAGCGGACTGAGAAAACTAGCCAAGACCGCCAAGATTAAGAGCCAAGAAGGCAAAAGGCAATTCTGGCAGGGGGAGATCGCGACCACCGACTCACGGACCACCACCGAGCCTGCGCAGTAATTTACATACGGAACGAGCAAGTTTGTACCGATCAGTACACAGGACAATAATGACTATGTATGAATACCTAAAATTTTGATCTACAAATTGTACGGGAAAGGTGTGTGAGGTACGCACGCCAGGAGGAGCGATCCCCCGTGCGTCTGGCGCCGTGAATAAACAACGCCTGCTCTTTAATACTAAATTGGCGTTGAGGAGTCGTTTCCGATTTTACCGCGTTTTTCGGTAACACAGGGAGTCAGACCAAGAGGGCCAGAGAAAGACAAAATACCGACAGGCTACAGGACAGAGCAGGAGGAATAAAAAAATAAAAACGGAGCCAGAGCCAGGCAGAGAGAGGCGGAGAAAGAACAAGTAGCCACAGGCTACAGGACAGAGAGAGGGAGGACTGAAAAGACGGGGAGGCAGGGAGCCACTCAGAGCGAGATGGAGAAAGAAGGTGCGGGGGGGGGGGGGGGCTGCATAAAAAAAAAAAAACGAAACGAAAAAATTTTGCAGCAGGTAAGGAAAGAGAGGGGGCCAGGGGAGAGACAGGGAGGGCCCAGGACGCACAAGAGAGGCAACGGGGCCCCAGTGGCCCAGGACTCACCGCGACTCTCGCTCTCAGCGCTGCTGGCACAATTTAGCCGTTCAGATGCTTCTTTCCCCTCCTCTCCTCCCTGCCTCTTCTGCAGCTCCAGACTCTAGGCCGACCTCCACCTAAAGAGGATACGTGGGTGTCTTACCGCTCTTACGAGATGAGGCTTCCTAGGCACGTAGCCTAGCTCGCTCGTGCCCTACACGCCCGTACCCAACTCCGGGTTACGCGTACGGACCCTGCGGTGCACGTTGGTGGCCTGTCCCGCTGCGGACTATGAAGGGGGATCCTTCCTCCCTCACCTGCAGGGACAGGCTCTCTCTTGCCTGCAGCAGGAAGGCAGCTGGCAGCCAGAGCGCCTTCAGTTTCTTCTGCTTTACCTTTCGTCGGCGTCTCCAGCTTCAGCCGAGGCAGCTCCTGTCCACAGCCGGGAAGGGCTCTGTGTGTCCCTTTTCGCCCCGGCGCCGCGAGGATGGCAAAGCCGGGCAGAGAGAAGCCACGCAAGCCTGAGACGGCCGCAGTCGACGGCGTCCCCGGGGGAAGGACAGACAACCACGTCCTCAGCACGGTCTCTGGGAGAGGGAAAGAAGAAACAGCGACCGTCATTACCGTCGATCGACCCTGACCAAAGCCCCTCCTTGCGCAGGGGCTTCCGGACACAGCGCCCCTTCCCCGCGCTACTGCTACGGGCCCCTGCGCCGAGGGGGAATCCAGTGCGCTTGAGGGCCGGCTCGCTGCCTTCACGACAGCGCCTGGGGGCGGCCAAGGGCTACGCGGCACGCTGCAGGGGAGGTGCCGGACCTGGGGGCAGGCGCACGGGGCAAGGGGGGCCAGGGGAGGCTGAGCGGGAGCTCCGGCGAGCCGGGGAGGCGGCCATCATCTGCGCCCTGGGCAGGGGGAAAAGGTCCTCCTCCTTCCCCTCTTCCCTTCTGTCAGCTCCCGGGGAACTCACCGCTTCTCGGGGAGCGGCCGCACCTGGAAGCCCCCAGAAATCAACACGAATCCAACCCCAAAAATACACCGCGCCTACCGTACGCGGCACGGCCGCCCGGCACCCGAGCGCCGGAAGACCGCGCCTCCCGCCACGCCCCGGCGAACCACGTGACAGGGCCGACAGCCACTGCGCCAGGACTACACCTCCCGGCATGCTCTGCGCCACAACACGGCCGCACGGCCAGCCGGCAGGCGCACCACCACAGCTCCCGGCACGCCGCCAGCCCGCCCTCCCCGCTCTCGGACCCTGCGGGCCACCGTCCCTCCCGCCGATGCACCCGGAAGCCCCACCGAGCCCTCAGCACAGCCTCGCTCTCCCCACCGCCCGCTCCGACCCGGCGCTGCCCCGCCGCAGCCCTCCTCGGGGCTTCACCCGGGACGCAGCGCTCCACCACCCAGCCCCCGCTCACCTCCTCCCTCGCTACAGTCGCAGCCCGCTGACGCTCGGCCACAGCTCCGCTCCGCCCTCGGCTCACGCTGGCCCCCCGGAGCCGGGCACCACCCCTTTTCCAGGGAGGAGCCGGCACCGTCAGCCCCACCGCCCGCACCTGGGGCTCCTCCATCCAGACCCCGCCCACAGCTGAGGCGCAGCAGCAACGGGGGGCCCCCTCCCCTCACCCCCACAGTGCACCACCTCCTCCCCTGGGCTCCATCACAGCCCCTTGCCCCACGCAAAGGCAGCGCAAACGCAGCCCTGAGGGCAAAGGAGAGGGCAGGTGTTTGTGCAGGCGCGCACGTAACAAGTCCCAGGAGCCATTCGTGGATCAGGGTCCCCAACGCTCCCCCCCTGCCCCAAGGCCACCTCGGCCGCCGTTGCCGCAGCCGCACGGAGCTGGTGTTGGCTGGGATAGTGCTCATTTTCTCCACAGTAGCTAGGAAGGGATACGTTTTGGATTTATGCTCAAAACACCGTTAATAATGTAGAGATGTTTTGGTTCTTGCTGAGCACTGCTTCCACAGTCAGGGCCTCTTCTGGTTCTCTCAGTGCCCCACCAGCAAGTAGGCTGGGAGAGGACACAGCTGGGAAAGCTTTCCCAGCTAACTGACCAAAGGGATATTCCATACCATTTGACATCATGCTCAGCACACGCAGCTGGGGGAAGAAGGGGGAGTCCTTGGGGGGCGGGGGCTACGGCATTTCTCTCCCTAAGTAACCGTTACACATGACAGAGCCCTGCTTTCCCAGAGGTGGCTCAACACCTGCCCGCCGAAAAGGAGGAGTGAATTAATTCCTTGCTTTGCTTCCACGCACAGCTTTTGCTTTACCTATTAAACAGTCTCGATCTCAACCCATGATTTTTCTCACTCTTACCCTTCCAGCTCTCTCCCCCAGCCCACTGAGGGTGGAGTGAGCAAGCAGCTCCCTGGTGCAGAGTTGCCAGCTGGGGCTAAGCCACGGCACGCGCTTGTCCTGGTTTGGCAGGGAACGGACCGTCCGTCGCCTGGCTCCTGGGGCGACGGGCTGCTGGGCAGAGGGGGAGGCCACCAAAGGTGAGGAGCAAGGCACAGGACAGTAGGAAGAGAGAAGAGAAGAGCGGCATCCGGCTGGACGGGGCGGGGGGGACATGTGTGCGTGTAGTGAGAAGGCACGAGGCAGGGAACAGGACGGCCAGGGAAGGACAGGGAGCCTGACGGAGCTGGAGATAAAAGCAGCAGAGAGAGGGGAAGAGAGGCAGCAGAAAGAGGGAAGAGCAGGACACAGACCAACAAAGAAGGAAGAGGAGCAGGCTGGAGACACACAAAGAACCTGGGGCAGGCAGCACGACAGCGAGGGAGGAAAGAAGAATAGGGGCAGGAAGCTGGACCGAGCGCGATGGAGACAGACAAGATAAGCGACAAGAACAGGGCAGAAAGGGAAGAATGAAGCCACGGGGACAGGGAGCCGAGACAGCCAACGACGGAGGGAAGGGGCCGGGGAGGGAACACCACAAAACAAACCACGGGGCTACGTGGTACAGAGCACGAGAAGGCAGAGAATTAAGAATTAGGGACAGGGAGCCAGAAAAACAACAACAAAACAACACCCAAAACAAAGGGAGATGGGGAGCAAAAGGAATCGCAATGCGTACAGAAAGAAGAGAGAAACAATTCTAAAACAGGGTCACGGGGAAGCCAGAGACAGCAAGATGGAGAAAGGACAAAAGCTACAGGCTACAGGGCAGAGAGGGAAGAATTAATGGATAGACACAGAGAGCTGGGCAGAAAGAGGTGGAGAAAGGCTGACGATCACACGGCCGACAGGGAAGAGAGAAGAGAGGGAGGAATTTTAAAAACAGGGGCAAGAAGCCAGAGAGAGGGAGAGAGAGGCAACACTAAAATGGGGACAAGCCACAGGGCGGCGAGGAGGGAACCGATGAATAAGAACAGGAGACCAAAGAGAACACAACGTAGAATGGAAAAAAGGAACAGCGGCCCAACAGGGAAGGAGGAATTAAAGATCAGGCACTGGGAGGCAGACAGAGACAAACGAAGAAACAAGTGAAAAAAAACAAAAACAAAACCAAAAACACAACAACAGCAATGGGCTACAAAGACAGAGAGAGAGGGAAGAAATAAAACTTAGCAGCAAGGAGCTGGACAGAGAGAGATGAGGACAAACAAATAGCACGGGTCTACGTGACAGAGAACGTGGAATTAGAACACAGAGAGAGGGAGCCGGACAGAGAGAGAGGCCGAGAGAAAAATCTAGATGGGCTACAACGGGCAGAGGCAGGAATTAAAACCTAGGGACAGGGAGCTGGACAGAGAGAGACGGAGGTCACAGGGAACAGCGGCGGGTGCAGGAAGAACAGGAATTCATGAATAGGGAAAGGGAGCTGGACAGAGAAGAACTCAGAAAGGCAAGAACAGTAGCAGGGTACAGAGCAGACGAATTAAAAAGCGCGGCGGGAGCGTTGAGGCAGACAGAGAGAGAATAAGAAAAAAGTCACGGGCTACGTGGCAAAGCAGGAGGAATTCAGAAACGGGGATGGCAACCAAGGGAGAGTGAGCTGGTGAAGGATCACGGGCATTCAAAGTGAGGGACGCGGAGCTGGGAAAAGCGAGGCAGAGAAAAACGGAATCACAGAGAGAATCAAACAAAGCCAAAAAAGAAGAAACTGAACAACAGGAACAGGTGTAACCAAAGCGATGAAATCAGCCAACCAGAGACGGTGTTCCATTACGGGAACACGGAGCGTACGAATCAGTGTATCCGTCGATCTGATTTTAGTCACTAGGCGATCGTTAATGTCAGCAGAACAACAGACAACGTGCTTCTGTCAGAAAAGGATGACAAAACGCGGTTTCGTGGAGCGGACTGAGAAAACTAGCCAAGACCGCCAAGATTAAGAGCCAAGAAGGCAAAAGGCAATTCTGGCAGGGGGAGATCGCGACCACCGACTCACGGACCACCACCGAGCCTGCGCAGTAATTTACATACGGAACGAGCAAGTTTGTACCGATCAGTACACAGGACAATAATGACTATGTATGAATACCTAAAATTTTGATCTACAAATTGTACGGGAAAGGTGTGTGAGGTACGCACGCCAGGAGGAGCGATCCCCCGTGCGTCTGGCGCCGTGAATAAACAACGCCTGCTCTTTAATACTAAATTGGCGTTGAGGAGTCGTTTCCGATTTTACCGCGTTTTTCGGTAACACAGGGAGTCAGACCAAGAGGGCCAGAGAAAGACAAAATACCGACAGGCTACAGGACAGAGCAGGAGGAATAAAAAAATAAAAACGGAGCCAGAGCCAGGCAGAGAGAGGCGGAGAAAGAACAAGTAGCCACAGGCTACAGGACAGAGAGAGGGAGGACTGAAAAGACGGGGAGGCAGGGAGCCACTCAGAGCGAGATGGAGAAAGAAGGTGCGGGGGGGGGGGGGGGGCTGCATAAAAAAAAAAAAACGAAACGAAAAAATTTTGCAGCAGGTAAGGAAAGAGAGGGGGCCAGGGGAGAGACAGGGAGGGCCCAGGACGCACAAGAGAGGCAACGGGGCCCCAGTGGCCCAGGACTCACCGCGACTCTCGCTCTCAGCGCTGCTGGCACAATTTAGCCGTTCAGATGCTTCTTTCCCCTCCTCTCCTCCCTGCCTCTTCTGCAGCTCCAGACTCTAGGCCGACCTCCACCTAAAGAGGATACGTGGGTGTCTTACCGCTCTTACGAGATGAGGCTTCCTAGGCACGTAGCCTAGCTCGCTCGTGCCCTACACGCCCGTACCCAACTCCGGGTTACGCGTACGGACCCTGCGGTGCACGTTGGTGGCCTGTCCCGCTGCGGACTATGAAGGGGGATCCTTCCTCCCTCACCTGCAGGGACAGGCTCTCTCTTGCCTGCAGCAGGAAGGCAGCTGGCAGCCAGAGCGCCTTCAGTTTCTTCTGCTTTACCTTTCGTCGGCGTCTCCAGCTTCAGCCGAGGCAGCTCCTGTCCACAGCCGGGAAGGGCTCTGTGTGTCCCTTTTCGCCCCGGCGCCGCGAGGATGGCAAAGCCGGGCAGAGAGAAGCCACGCAAGCCTGAGACGGCCGCAGTCGACGGCGTCCCCGGGGGAAGGACAGACAACCACGTCCTCAGCACGGTCTCTGGGAGAGGGAAAGAAGAAACAGCGACCGTCATTACCGTCGATCGACCCTGACCAAAGCCCCTCCTTGCGCAGGGGCTTCCGGACACAGCGCCCCTTCCCCGCGCTACTGCTACGGGCCCCTGCGCCGAGGGGGAATCCAGTGCGCTTGAGGGCCGGCTCGCTGCCTTCACGACAGCGCCTGGGGGCGGCCAAGGGCTACGCGGCACGCTGCAGGGGAGGTGCCGGACCTGGGGGCAGGCGCACGGGGCAAGGGGGGCCAGGGGAGGCTGAGCGGGAGCTCCGGCGAGCCGGGGAGGCGGCCATCATCTGCGCCCTGGGCAGGGGGAAAAGGTCCTCCTCCTTCCCCTCTTCCCTTCTGTCAGCTCCCGGGGAACTCACCGCTTCTCGGGGAGCGGCCGCACCTGGAAGCCCCCAGAAATCAACACGAATCCAACCCCAAAAATACACCGCGCCTACCGTACGCGGCACGGCCGCCCGGCACCCGAGCGCCGGAAGACCGCGCCTCCCGCCACGCCCCGGCGAACCACGTGACAGGGCCGACAGCCACTGCGCCAGGACTACACCTCCCGGCATGCTCTGCGCCACAACACGGCCGCACGGCCAGCCGGCAGGCGCACCACCACAGCTCCCGGCACGCCGCCAGCCCGCCCTCCCCGCTCTCGGACCCTGCGGGCCACCGTCCCTCCCGCCGATGCACCCGGAAGCCCCACCGAGCCCTCAGCACAGCCTCGCTCTCCCCACCGCCCGCTCCGACCCGGCGCTGCCCCGCCGCAGCCCTCCTCGGGGCTTCACCCGGGACGCAGCGCTCCACCACCCAGCCCCCGCTCACCTCCTCCCTCGCTACAGTCGCAGCCCGCTGACGCTCGGCCACAGCTCCGCTCCGCCCTCGGCTCACGCTGGCCCCCCGGAGCCGGGCACCACCCCTTTTCCAGGGAGGAGCCGGCACCGTCAGCCCCACCGCCCGCACCTGGGGCTCCTCCATCCAGACCCCGCCCACAGCTGAGGCGCAGCAGCAACGGGGGGCCCCCTCCCCTCACCCCCACAGTGCACCACCTCCTCCCCTGGGCTCCATCACAGCCCCTTGCCCCACGCAAAGGCAGCGCAAACGCAGCCCTGAGGGCAAAGGAGAGGGCAGGTGTTTGTGCAGGCGCGCACGTAACAAGTCCCAGGAGCCATTCGTGGATCAGGGTCCCCAACGCTCCCCCCCTGCCCCAAGGCCACCTCGGCCGCCGTTGCCGCAGCCGCACGGAGCTGGTGTTGGCTGGGATAGTGCTCATTTTCTCCACAGTAGCTAGGAAGGGATACGTTTTGGATTTATGCTCAAAACACCGTTAATAATGTAGAGATGTTTTGGTTCTTGCTGAGCACTGCTTCCACAGTCAGGGCCTCTTCTGGTTCTCTCAGTGCCCCACCAGCAAGTAGGCTGGGAGAGGACACAGCTGGGAAAGCTTTCCCAGCTAACTGACCAAAGGGATATTCCATACCATTTGACATCATGCTCAGCACACGCAGCTGGGGGAAGAAGGGGGAGTCCTTGGGGGGCGGGGGCTACGGCATTTCTCTCCCTAAGTAACCGTTACACATGACAGAGCCCTGCTTTCCCAGAGGTGGCTCAACACCTGCCCGCCGAAAAGGAGGAGTGAATTAATTCCTTGCTTTGCTTCCACGCACAGCTTTTGCTTTACCTATTAAACAGTCTCGATCTCAACCCATGATTTTTCTCACTCTTACCCTTCCAGCTCTCTCCCCCAGCCCACTGAGGGTGGAGTGAGCAAGCAGCTCCCTGGTGCAGAGTTGCCAGCTGGGGCTAAGCCACGGCACGCGCTTGTCCTGGTTTGGCAGGGAACGGACCGTCCGTCGCCTGGCTCCTGGGGCGACGGGCTGCTGGGCAGAGGGGGAGGCCACCAAAGGTGAGGAGCAAGGCACAGGACAGTAGGAAGAGAGAAGAGAAGAGCGGCATCCGGCTGGACGGGGCGGGGGGGACGTGTGTGCGTGTAGTGAGAAGGCACGAGGCAGGGAACAGGACGGCCAGGGAAGGACAGGGAGCCTGACGGAGCTGGAGATAAAAGCAGCAGAGAGAGGGGAAGAGAGGCAGCAGAAAGAGGGAAGAGCAGGACACAGACCAACAAAGAAGGAAGAGGAGCAGGCTGGAGACACACAAAGAACCTGGGGCAGGCAGCACGACAGCGAGGGAGGAAAGAAGAATAGGGGCAGGAAGCTGGACCGAGCGCGATGGAGACAGACAAGATAAGCGACAAGAACAGGGCAGAAAGGGAAGAATGAAGCCACGGGGACAGGGAGCCGAGACAGCCAACGACGGAGGGAAGGGGCCGGGGAGGGAACACCACAAAACAAACCACGGGGCTACGTGGTACAGAGCACGAGAAGGCAGAGAATTAAGAATTAGGGACAGGGAGCCAGAAAAACAACAACAAAACAACACCCAAAACAAAGGGAGATGGGGAGCAAAAGGAATCGCAATGCGTACAGAAAGAAGAGAGAAACAATTCTAAAACAGGGTCACGGGGAAGCCAGAGACAGCAAGATGGAGAAAGGACAAAAGCTACAGGCTACAGGGCAGAGAGGGAAGAATTAATGGATAGACACAGAGAGCTGGGCAGAAAGAGGTGGAGAAAGGCTGACGATCACACGGCCGACAGGGAAGAGAGAAGAGAGGGAGGAATTTTAAAAACAGGGGCAAGAAGCCAGAGAGAGGGAGAGAGAGGCAACACTAAAATGGGGACAAGCCACAGGGCGGCGAGGAGGGAACCGATGAATAAGAACAGGAGACCAAAGAGAACACAACGTAGAATGGAAAAAAGGAACAGCGGCCCAACAGGGAAGGAGGAATTAAAGATCAGGCACTGGGAGGCAGACAGAGACAAACGAAGAAACAAGTGAAAAAAAACAAAAACAAAACCAAAAACACAACAGCAGCAATGGGCTACAAAGACAGAGAGAGAGGGAAGAAATAAAACTTAGCAGCAAGGAGCTGGACAGAGAGAGATGAGGACAAACAAATAGCACGGGTCTACGTGACAGAGAACGTGGAATTAGAACACAGAGAGAGGGAGCCGGACAGAGAGAGAGGCCGAGAGAAAAATCTAGATGGGCTACAACGGGCAGAGGCAGGAATTAAAACCTAGGGACAGGGAGCTGGACAGAGAGAGACGGAGGTCACAGGGAACAGCGGCGGGTGCAGGAAGAACAGGAATTCATGAATAGGGAAAGGAAGCTGGACAGAGAAGAACTCAGAAAGGCAAGAACAGTAGCAGGGTACAGAGCAGACGAATTAAAAAGCGCGGCGGGAGCGTTGAGGCAGACAGAGAGAGAATAAGAAAAAAGTCACGGGCTACGTGGCAAAGCAGGAGGAATTCAGAAACGGGGATGGCAACCAAGGGAGAGTGAGCTGGTGAAGGATCACGGGCATTCAAAGTGAGGGACGCGGAGCTGGGAAAAGCGAGGCAGAGAAAAACGGAATCACAGAGAGAATCAAACAAAGCCAAAAAAGAAGAAACTGAACAACAGGAACAGGTGTAACCAAAGCGATGAAATCAACCAACCAGAGACGGTGTTCCATTACGGGAACACGGAGCGTACGAATCAGTGTATCCGTCGATCTGCATTTTAGTCACTAGGCGATCGTTAATGTCAGCAGAACAACAGACAACGTGCTTCTGTCAGAAAAGGATGACAAAACGCGGTTTCGTGGAGCGGACTGAGAAAACTAGCCAAGACCGCCAAGATTAAGAGCCAAGAAGGCAAAAGGCAATTCTGGCAGGGGGAGATCGCGACCACCGACTCACGGACCACCACCGAGCCTGCGCAGTAATTTACATACGGAACGAGCAAGTTTGTACCGATCAGTACACAGGACAATAATGACTATGTATGAATACCTAAAATTTTGATCTACAAATTGTACGGGAAAGGTGTGTGAGGTACGCACGCCAGGAGGAGCGATCCCCCGTGCGTCTGGCGCCGTGAATAAACAACGCCTGCTCTTTAATACTAAATTGGCGTTGAGGAGTCGTTTCCGATTTTACCGCGTTTTTCGGTAACACAGGGAGTCAGACCAAGAGGGCCAGAGAAAGACAAAATACCGACAGGCTACAGGACAGAGCAGGAGGAATAAAAAAATAAAAACGGAGCCAGAGCCAGGCAGAGAGAGGCGGAGAAAGAACAAGTAGCCACAGGCTACAGGACAGAGAGAGGGAGGACTGAAAAGACGGGGAGGCAGGGAGCCACTCAGAGCGAGATGGAGAAAGAAGGTGCGGGGGGGGGGGGGGCTGCATAAAAAAAAAAAAACGAAACGAAAAAATTTTGCAGCAGGTAAGGAAAGAGAGGGGGCCAGGGGAGAGACAGGGAGGGCCCAGGACGCACAAGAGAGGCAACGGGGCCCCAGTGGCCCAGGACTCACCGCGACTCTCGCTCTCAGCGCTGCTGGCACAATTTAGCCGTTCAGATGCTTCTTTCCCCTCCTCTCCTCCCTGCCTCTTCTGCAGCTCCAGACTCTAGGCCGACCTCCACCTAAAGAGGATACGTGGGTGTCTTACCGCTCTTACGAGATGAGGCTTCCTAGGCACGTAGCCTAGCTCGCTCGTGCCCTACACGCCCGTACCCAACTCCGGGTTACGCGTACGGACCCTGCGGTGCACGTTGGTGGCCTGTCCCGCTGCGGACTATGAAGGGGGATCCTTCCTCCCTCACCTGCAGGGACAGGCTCTCTCTTGCCTGCAGCAGGAAGGCAGCTGGCAGCCAGAGCGCCTTCAGTTTCTTCTGCTTTACCTTTCGTCGGCGTCTCCAGCTTCAGCCGAGGCAGCTCCTGTCCACAGCCGGGAAGGGCTCTGTGTGTCCCTTTTCGCCCCGGCGCCGCGAGGATGGCAAAGCCGGGCAGAGAGAAGCCACGCAAGCCTGAGACGGCCGCAGTCGACGGCGTCCCCGGGGGAAGGACAGACAACCACGTCCTCAGCACGGTCTCTGGGAGAGGGAAAGAAGAAACAGCGACCGTCATTACCGTCGATCGACCCTGACCAAAGCCCCTCCTTGCGCAGGGGCTTCCGGACACAGCGCCCCTTCCCCGCGCTACTGCTACGGGCCCCTGCGCCGAGGGGGAATCCAGTGCGCTTGAGGGCCGGCTCGCTGCCTTCACGACAGCGCCTGGGGGCGGCCAAGGGCTACGCGGCACGCTGCAGGGGAGGTGCCGGACCTGGGGGCAGGCGCACGGGGCAAGGGGGGCCAGGGGAGGCTGAGCGGGAGCTCCGGCGAGCCGGGGAGGCGGCCATCATCTGCGCCCTGGGCAGGGGGAAAAGGTCCTCCTCCTTCCCCTCTTCCCTTCTGTCAGCTCCCGGGGAACTCACCACTTCTCGGGGAGCGGCCGCACCTGGAAGCCCCCAGAAATCAACACGAATCCAACCCCAAAAATACACCGCGCCTACCGTACGCGGCACGGCCGCCCGGCACCCGAGCGCCGGAAGACCGCGCCTCCCGCCACGCCCCGGCGAACCACGTGACAGGGCCGGCAGCCACTGCGCCAGGACTACACCTCCCGGCACGCTCTGCGCCACAACACGGCCGCCCGGCAGCCGCGCGCCGCAAGGACTACACCTCCCGGCACGCTCTGCGCCACAACACGGCCGCACGGCAGCCGCGCGCCGCAAGGACTACACCTCCCGGCACGCTCTGCGCCACAACACGGCCGCCCGGCAGCCGCGCGCCGCAAGGACTACACCTCCCGGCATGCTCTGCGCCACAACACGGCCGCACGGCCGCACGGCCAGCCGGCAGGCGCACCACCACAGCTCCCGGCACGCCGCCAGCCCGCCCTCCCCGCTCTCGGACCCTGCGGGCCACCGTCCCTCCCGCCGATGCACCCGGAAGCCCCACCGAGCCCTCAGCACAGTCTCGCTCTCCCCACCGCCCGCTCCGACCCGGCGCTGCCCCGCCGCAGCCCTCCTCGGGGCTTCACCCGGGACGCAGCGCTCCACCACCCAGCCCCCGCTCACCTCCTCCCTCGCTACAGTCGCAGCCCGCTGACGCTCGGCCACAGCTCCGCTCCGCTCCGCCCTCGGCTCACGCTGGCCCCCCGGAGCCGGGCACCACCCCTTTTCCAGGGAGGAGCCGGCACCGTCAGCCCCACCGCCCACACCTGGGGCTCCTCCATCCAGACCCCGCCCACAGCTGAGGCGCAGCAGCAACGGGGGGCCCCCTCCCCTCACCCCCACAGTGCACCACCTCCTCCCCTGGGCTCCATCACAGCCCCTTGCCCCACGCAAAGGCAGCGCAAACGCAGCCCTGAGGGCAAAGGAGAGGGCAGGTGTTTGTGCAGGCGCGCACGTAACAAGTCCCAGGAGCCATTCGTGGATCAGGGTCCCCAACGCTCCCCCCCTGCCCCAAGGCCACCTCGGCCGCCGTTGCCGCAGCCGCACGGAGCTGGTGTTGGCTGGGATAGTGCTCATTTTCTCCACAGTAGCTAGGAAGGGATACGTTTTGGATTTATGCTCAAAACACCGTTAATAATGTAGAGATGTTTTGGTTCTTGCTGAGCACTGCTTCCACAGTCAGGGCCTCTTCTGGTTCTCTCAGTGCCCCACCAGCAAGTAGGCTGGGAGAGGACACAGCTGGGAAAGCTTTCCCAGCTAACTGACCAAAGGGATATTCCATACCATTTGACATCATGCTCAGCACACGCAGCTGGGGGAAGAAGGGGGAGTCCTTGGGGGGCGGGGGCTACGGCATTTCTCTCCCTAAGTAACCGTTACACATGACAGAGCCCTGCTTTCCCAGAGGTGGCTCAACACCTGCCCGCCGAAAAGGAGGAGTGAATTAATTCCTTGCTTTGCTTCCACGCACAGCTTTTGCTTTACCTATTAAACAGTCTTGATCTCAACCCATGATTTTTCTCACTCTTACCCTTCCAGCTCTCTCCCCCAGCCCACTGAGGGTGGAGTGAGCAAGCAGCTCCCTGGTGCAGAGTTGCCAGCTGGGGCTAAGCCACGGCACGCGCTTGTCCTGGTTTGGCAGGGAACGGACCGTCTGTCGCCTGGCTCCTGGGGCGACGGGCTGCTGGGCAGAGGGGGAGGCCACCAAAGGTGAGGAGCAAGGCACAGGACAGTAGGAAGAGAGAAGAGAAGAGCGGCATCCGGCTGGACGGGGCGGGGGGGACGTGTGTGCGTGTAGTGAGAAGGCACGAGGCAGGGAACAGGACGGCCAGGGAAGGACAGGGAGCCTGACGGAGCTGGAGATAAAAGCAGCAGAGAGAGGGGAAGAGAGGCAGCAGAAAGAGGGAAGAGCAGGACACAGACCAACAAAGAAGGAAGAGGAGCAGGCTGGAGACACACAAAGAACCTGGGGCAGGCAGCACGACAGCGAGGGAGGAAAGAAGAATAGGGGCAGGAAGCTGGACCGAGCGCGATGGAGACAGACAAGATAAGCGACAAGAACAGGGCAGAAAGGGAAGAATGAAGCCACGGGGACAGGGAGCCGAGACAGCCAACGACGGAGGGAAGGGGCCGGGGAGGGAACACCACAAAACAAACCACGGGGCTACGTGGTACAGAGCACGAGAAGGCAGAGAATTAAGAATTAGGGACAGGGAGCCAGAAAAACAACAACAAAACAACACCCAAAACAAAGGGAGATGGGGAGCAAAAGGAATCGCAATGCGTACAGAAAGAAGAGAGAAACAATTCTAAAACAGGGTCACGGGGAAGCCAGAGACAGCAAGATGGAGAAAGGACAAAAGCTACAGGCTACAGGGCAGAGAGGGAAGAATTAATGGATAGACACAGAGAGCTGGGCAGAAAGAGGTGGAGAAAGGCTGACGATCACACGGCCGACAGGGAAGAGAGAAGAGAGGGAGGAATTTTAAAAACAGGGGCAAGAAGCCAGAGAGAGGGAGAGAGAGGCAACACTAAAATGGGGACAAGCCACAGGGCGGCGAGGAGGGAACCGATGAATAAGAACAGGAGACCAAAGAGAACACAACGTAGAATGGAAAAAAGGAACAGCGGCCCAACAGGGAAGGAGGAATTAAAGATCAGGCACTGGGAGGCAGACAGAGACAAACGAAGAAACAAGTGAAAAAAAACAAAAACAAAACCAAAAACACAACAGCAGCAATGGGCTACAAAGACAGAGAGAGAGGGAAGAAATAAAACTTAGCAGCAAGGAGCTGGACAGAGAGAGATGAGGACAAACAAATAGCACGGGTCTACGTGACAGAGAACGTGGAATTAGAACACAGAGAGAGGGAGCCGGACAGAGAGAGAGGCCAAGAGAAAAATCTAGATGGGCTACAACGGGCAGAGGCAGGAATTAAAACCTAGGGACAGGGAGCTGGACAGAGAGAGACGGAGGTCACAGGGAACAGCGGCGGGTGCAGGAAGAACAGGAATTCATGAATAGGGAAAGGGAGCTGGACAGAGAAGAACTCAGAAAGGCAAGAACAGTAGCAGGGTACAGAGCAGACGAATTAAAAAGCGCGGCGGGAGCGTTGAGGCAGACAGAGAGAGAATAAGAAAAAAGTCACGGGCTACGTGGCAAAGCAGGAGGAATTCAGAAACGGGGATGGCAACCAAGGGAGAGTGAGCTGGTGAAGGATCACGGGCATTCAAAGTGAGGGACGCGGAGCTGGGAAAAGCGAGGCAGAGAAAAACGGAATCACAGAGAGAATCAAACAAAGCCAAAAAAGAAGAAACTGAACAACAGGAACAGGTGTAACCAAAGCGATGAAATCAACCAACCAGAGACGGTGTTCCATTACGGGAACACGGAGCGTACGAATCAGTGTATCCGTCGATCTGCATTTTAGTCACTAGGCGATCGTTAATGTCAGCAGAACAACAGACAACGTGCTTCTGTCAGAAAAGGATGACAAAACGCGGTTTCGTGGAGCGGACTGAGAAAACTAGCCAAGACCGCCAAGATTAAGAGCCAAGAAGGCAAAAGGCAATTCTGGCAGGGGGAGATCGCGACCACCGACTCACGGACCACCACCGAGCCTGCGCAGTAATTTACATACGGAACGAGCAAGTTTGTACCGATCAGTACACAGGACAATAATGACTATGTATGAATACCTAAAATTTTGATCTACAAATTGTACGGGAAAGGTGTGTGAGGTACGCACGCCAGGAGGAGCGATCCCCCGTGCGTCTGGCGCCGTGAATAAACAACGCCTGCTCTTTAATACTAAATTGGCGTTGAGGAGTCGTTTCCGATTTTACCGCGTTTTTCGGTAACACAGGGAGTCAGACCAAGAGGGCCAGAGAAAGACAAAATACTGACAGGCTACAGGACAGAGCAGGAGGAATAAAAAAATAAAAACGGAGCCAGAGCCAGGCAGAGAGAGGCGGAGAAAGAACAAGTAGCCACAGGCTACAGGACAGAGAGAGGGAGGACTGAAAAGACGGGGAGGCAGGGAGCCACTCAGAGCGAGATGGAGAAAGAAGGTGCGGGGGGGGGGGGGGGGGGCTGCATAAAAAAAAAAAAAACGAAACGAAAAAATTTTGCAGCAGGTAAGGAAAGAGAGGGGGCCAGGGGAGAGACAGGGAGGGCCCAGGACGCACAAGAGAGGCAACGGGGCCCCAGTGGCCCAGGACTCACCGCGACTCTCGCTCTCAGCGCTGCTGGCACAATTTAGCCGTTCAGATGCTTCTTTCCCCTCCTCTCCTCCCTGCCTCTTCTGCAGCTCCAGACTCTAGGCCGACCTCCACCTAAAGAGGATACGTGGGTGTCTTACCGCTCTTACGAGATGAGGCTTCCTCGGCACGTAGCCTAGCTCGCTCGTGCCCTACACGCCCGTACCCAACTCCGGGTTACGGGTACGGACCCTGCGGTGCACGTTGGTGGCCTGTCCCGCTGCGGACTATGAAGGGGGATCCTTCCTCCCTCACCTGCAGGGACAGGCTCTCTCTTGCCTGCAGCAGGAAGGCAGCTGGCAGCCAGAGCGCCTTCAGTTTCTTCTGCTTTACCTTTCGTCGGCGTCTCCAGCTTCAGCCGAGGCAGCTCCTGTCCACAGCCGGGAAGGGCTCTGTGTGTCCCTTTTCGCCCCGGCGCCGCGAGGATGGCAAAGCCGGGCAGAGAGAAGCCACGCAAGCCTGAGACGGCCGCAGTCGACGGCGTCCCCGGGGGAAGGACAGACAACCACGTCCTCAGCACGGTCTCTGGGAGAGGGAAAGAAGAAACAGCGACCGTCATTACCGTCGATCGACCCTGACCAAAGCCCCTCCTTGCGCAGGGGCTTCCGGACACAGCGCCCCTTCCCCGCGCTACTGCTACGGGCCCCTGCGCCGAGGGGGAATCCAGTGCGCTTGAGGGCCGGCTCGCTGCCTTCACGACAGCGCCTGGGGGCGGCCAAGGGCTACGCGGCACGCTGCAGGGGAGGTGCCGGACCTGGGGGCAGGCGCACGGGGCAAGGGGGGCCAGGGGAGGCTGAGCGGGAGCTCCGGCGAGCCGGGGAGGCGGCCATCATCTGCGCCCTGGGCAGGGGGAAAAGGTCCTCCTCCTTCCCCTCTTCCCTTCTGTCAGCTCCCGGGGAACTCACCGCTTCTCGGGGAGCGGCCGCACCTGGAAGCCCCCAGAAATCAACACGAATCCAACCCCAAAAATACACCGCGCCTACCGTACGCGGCACGGCCGCCCGGCACCCGAGCGCCGGAAGACCGCGCCTCCCGCCACGCCCCGGCGAACCACGTGACAGGGCCGACAGCCACTGCGCCAGGACTACACCTCCCGGCACGCTCTGCGCCACAACACGGCCGCCCGGCAACCGCGCGCCACAAGGACTACACCTCCCGGCACGCTCTGCGCCACAACACGGCCGCCCGGCAGCCGCGCGCCGCAAGGACTACACCTCCCGGCATGCTCTGCGCCACAACACGGCCGCACGGCCAGCCGGCAGGCGCACCACCACAGCTCCCGGCACGCCGCCAGCCCGCCCTCCCCGCTCTCGGACCCTGCGGGCCACCGTCCCTCCCGCCGATGCACCCGGAAGCCCCACCGAGCCCTCAGCACAGCCTCGCTCTCCCCACCGCCCGCTCCGACCCGGCGCTGCCCCGCCGCAGCCCTCCTCGGGGCTTCACCCGGGACGCAGCGCTCCACCACCCAGCCCCCGCTCACCTCCTCCCTCGCTACAGTCGCAGCCCGCTGACGCTCGGCCACAGCTCCGCTCCGCTCCGCCCTCGGCTCACGCTGGCCCCCCGGAGCCGGGCACCACCCCTTTTCCAGGGAGGAGCCGGCACCGTCAGCCCCACCGCCCGCACCTGGGGCTCCTCCATCCAGACCCCGCCCACAGCTGAGGCGCAGCAGCAACGGGGGGCCCCCTCCCCTCACCCCCACAGTGCACCACCTCCTCCCCTGGGCTCCATCACAGCCCCTTGCCCCACGCAAAGGCAGCGCAAACGCAGCCCTGAGGGCAAAGGAGAGGGCAGGTGTTTGTGCAGGCGCGCACGTAACAAGTCCCAGGAGCCATTCGTGGATCAGGGTCCCCAACGCTCCCCCCCTGCCCCAAGGCCACCTCGGCCGCCGTTGCCGCAGCCGCACGGAGCTGGTGTTGGCTGGGATAGTGCTCATTTTCTCCACAGTAGCTAGGAAGGGATACGTTTTGGATTTATGCTCAAAACACCGTTAATAATGTAGAGATGTTTTGGTTCTTGCTGAGCACTGCTTCCACAGTCAGGGCCTCTTCTGGTTCTCTCAGTGCCCCACCAGCAAGTAGGCTGGGAGAGGACACAGCTGGGAAAGCTTTCCCAGCTAACTGACCAAAGGGATATTCCATACCATTTGACATCATGCTCAGCACACGCAGCTGGGGGAAGAAGGGGGAGTCCTTGGGGGGCGGGGGCTACGGCATTTCTCTCCCTAAGTAACCGTTACACATGACAGAGCCCTGCTTTCCCAGAGGTGGCTCAACACCTGCCCGCCGAAAAGGAGGAGTGAATTAATTCCTTGCTTTGCTTCCACGCACAGCTTTTGCTTTACCTATTAAACAGTCTCGATCTCAACCCATGATTTTTCTCACTCTTACCCTTCCAGCTCTCTCCCCCAGCCCACTGAGGGTGGAGTGAGCAAGCAGCTCCCTGGTGCAGAGTTGCCAGCTGGGGCTAAGCCACGGCACGCGCTTGTCCTGGTTTGGCAGGGAACGGACCGTCCGTCGCCTGGCTCCTGGGGCGACGGGCTGCTGGGCAGAGGGGGAGGCCACCAAAGGTGAGGAGCAAGGCACAGGACAGTAGGAAGAGAGAAGAGAAGAGCGGCATCCGGCTGGACGGGGCGGGGGGGACGTGTGTGCGTGTAGTGAGAAGGCACGAGGCAGGGAACAGGACGGCCAGGGAAGGACAGGGAGCCTGACGGAGCTGGAGATAAAAGCAGCAGAGAGAGGGGAAGAGAGGCAGCAGAAAGAGGGAAGAGCAGGACACAGACCAACAAAGAAGGAAGAGGAGCAGGCTGGAGACACACAAAGAACCTGGGGCAGGCAGCACGACAGCGAGGGAGGAAAGAAGAATAGGGGCAGGAAGCTGGACCGAGCGCGATGGAGACAGACAAGATAAGCGACAAGAACAGGGCAGAAAGGGAAGAATGAAGCCACGGGGACAGGGAGCCGAGACAGCCAACGACGGAGGGAAGGGGCCGGGGAGGGAACACCACAAAACAAACCACGGGGCTACGTGGTACAGAGCACGAGAAGGCAGAGAATTAAGAATTAGGGACAGGGAGCCAGAAAAACAACAACAAAACAACACCCAAAACAAAGGGAGATGGGGAGCAAAAGGAATCGCAATGCGTACAGAAAGAAGAGAGAAACAATTCTAAAACAGGGTCACGGGGAAGCCAGAGACAGCAAGATGGAGAAAGGACAAAAGCTACAGGCTACAGGGCAGAGAGGGAAGAATTAATGGATAGACACAGAGAGCTGGGCAGAAAGAGGTGGAGAAAGGCTGACGATCACACGGCCGACAGGGAAGAGAGAAGAGAGGGAGGAATTTTAAAAACAGGGGCAAGAAGCCAGAGAGAGGGAGAGAGAGGCAACACTAAAATGGGGACAAGCCACAGGGCGGCGAGGAGGGAACCGATGAATAAGAACAGGAGACCAAAGAGAACACAACGTAGAATGGAAAAAAGGAACAGCGGCCCAACAGGGAAGGAGGAATTAAAGATCAGGCACTGGGAGGCAGACAGAGACAAACGAAGAAACAAGTGAAAAAAAACAAAAACAAAACCAAAAACACAACAGCAGCAATGGGCTACAAAGACAGAGAGAGAGGGAAGAAATAAAACTTAGCAGCAAGGAGCTGGACAGAGAGAGATGAGGACAAACAAATAGCACGGGTCTACGTGACAGAGAACGTGGAATTAGAACACAGAGAGAGGGAGCCGGACAGAGAGAGAGGCCGAGAGAAAAATCTAGATGGGCTACAACGGGCAGAGGCAGGAATTAAAACCTAGGGACAGGGAGCTGGACAGAGAGAGACGGAGGTCACAGGGAACAGCGGCGGGTGCAGGAAGAACAGGAATTCATGAATAGGGAAAGGGAGCTGGACAGAGAAGAACTCAGAAAGGCAAGAACAGTAGCAGGGTACAGAGCAGACGAATTAAAAAGCGCGGCGGGAGCGTTGAGGCAGACAGAGAGAGAATAAGAAAAAAGTCACGGGCTACGTGGCAAAGCAGGAGGAATTCAGAAACGGGGATGGCAACCAAGGGAGAGTGAGCTGGTGAAGGATCACGGGCATTCAAAGTGAGGGACGCGGAGCTGGGAAAAGCGAGGCAGAGAAAAACGGAATCACAGAGAGAATCAAACAAAGCCAAAAAAGAAGAAACTGAACAACAGGAACAGGTGTAACCAAAGCGATGAAATCAGCCAACCAGAGACGGTGTTCCATTACGGGAACACGGAGCGTACGAATCAGTGTATCCGTCGATCTGCATTTTAGTCACTAGGCGATCGTTAATGTCAGCAGAACAACAGACAACGTGCTTCTGTCAGAAAAGGATGACAAAACGCGGTTTCGTGGAGCGGACTGAGAAAACTAGCCAAGACCGCCAAGATTAAGAGCCAAGAAGGCAAAAGGCAATTCTGGCAGGGGGAGATCGCGACCACCGACTCACGGACCACCACCGAGCCTGCGCAGTAATTTACATACGGAACGAGCAAGTTTGTACCGATCAGTACACAGGACAATAATGACTATGTATGAATACCTAAAATTTTGATCTACAAATTGTACGGGAAAGGTGTGTGAGGTACGCACGCCAGGAGGAGCGATCCCCCGTGCGTCTGGCGCCGTGAATAAACAACGCCTGCTCTTTAATACTAAATTGGCGTTGAGGAGTCGTTTCCGATTTTACCGCGTTTTTCGGTAACACAGGGAGTCAGACCAAGAGGGCCAGAGAAAGACAAAATACCGACAGGCTACAGGACAGAGCAGGAGGAATAAAAAAATAAAAACGGAGCCAGAGCCAGGCAGAGAGAGGCGGAGAAAGAACAAGTAGCCACAGGCTACAGGACAGAGAGAGGGAGGACTGAAAAGACGGGGAGGCAGGGAGCCACTCAGAGCGAGATGGAGAAAGAAGGTGCGGGGGGGGGGGGGGGGCTGCATAAAAAAAAAAAAAACGAAACGAAAAAATTTTGCAGCAGGTAAGGAAAGAGAGGGGGCCAGGGGAGAGACAGGGAGGGCCCAGGACGCACAAGAGAGGCAACGGGGCCCCAGTGGCCCAGGACTCACCGCGACTCTCGCTCTCAGCGCTGCTGGCACAATTTAGCCGTTCAGATGCTTCTTTCCCCTCCTCTCCTCCCTGCCTCTTCTGCAGCTCCAGACTCTAGGCCGACCTCCACCTAAAGAGGATACGTGGGTGTCTTACCGCTCTTACGAGATGAGGCTTCCTCGGCACGTAGCCTAGCTCGCTCGTGCCCTACACGCCCGTACCCAACTCCGGGTTACGGGTACGGACCCTGCGGTGCACGTTGGTGGCCTGTCCCGCTGCGGACTATGAAGGGGGATCCTTCCTCCCTCACCTGCAGGGACAGGCTCTCTCTTGCCTGCAGCAGGAAGGCAGCTGGCAGCCAGAGCGCCTTCAGTTTCTTCTGCTTTACCTTTCGTCGGCGTCTCCAGCTTCAGCCGAGGCAGCTCCTGTCCACAGCCGGGAAGGGCTCTGTGTGTCCCTTTTCGCCCCGGCGCCGCGAGGATGGCAAAGCCGGGCAGAGAGAAGCCACGCAAGCCTGAGACGGCCGCAGTCGACGGCGTCCCCGGGGGAAGGACAGACAACCACGTCCTCAGCACGGTCTCTGGGAGAGGGAAAGAAGAAACAGCGACCGTCATTACCGTCGATCGACCCTGACCAAAGCCCCTCCTTGCGCAGGGGCTTCCGGACACAGCGCCCCTTCCCCGCGCTACTGCTACGGGCCCCTGCGCCGAGGGGGAATCCAGTGCGCTTGAGGGCCGGCTCGCTGCCTTCACGACAGCGCCTGGGGGCGGCCAAGGGCTACGCGGCACGCTGCAGGGGAGGTGCCGGACCTGGGGGCAGGCGCACGGGGCAAGGGGGGCCAGGGGAGGCTGAGCGGGAGCTCCGGCGAGCCGGGGAGGCGGCCATCATCTGCGCCCTGGGCAGGGGGAAAAGGTCCTCCTCCTTCCCCTCTTCCCTTCTGTCAGCTCCCGGGGAACTCACCGCTTCTCGGGGAGCGGCCGCACCTGGAAGCCCCCAGAAATCAACACGAATCCAACCCCAAAAATACACCGCGCCTACCGTACGCGGCACGGCCGCCCGGCACCCGAGCGCCGGAAGACCGCGCCTCCCGCCACGCCCCGGCGAACCACGCGACAGGGCCGGCAGCCACTGCGCCAGGACTACACCTCCCGGCACGCTCTGCGCCACAACACGGCCGCCCGGCAGCCGCGCGCCGCAAGGACTACACCTCCCGGCATGCTCTGCGCCACAACACGGCCGCACGGCCAGCCGGCAGGCGCACCACCACAGCTCCCGGCACGCCGCCAGCCCGCCCTCCCCGCTCTCGGACCCTGCGGGCCACCGTCCCTCCCGCCGATGCACCCGGAAGCCCCACCGAGCCCTCAGCACAGCCTCGCTCTCCCCACCGCCCGCTCCGACCCGGCGCTGCCCCGCCGCAGCCCTCCTCGGGGCTTCACCCGGGACGCAGCGCTCCACCACCCAGCCCCCGCTCACCTCCTCCCTCGCTACAGTCGCAGCCCGCTGACGCTCGGCCACAGCTCCGCTCCGCTCCGCCCTCGGCTCACGCTGGCCCCCCGGAGCCGGGCACCACCCCTTTTCCAGGGAGGAGCCGGCACCGTCAGCCCCACCGCCCACACCTGGGGCTCCTCCATCCAGACCCCGCCCACAGCTGAGGCGCAGCAGCAACGGGGGGCCCCCTCCCCTCACCCCCACAGTGCACCACCTCCTCCCCTGGGCTCCATCACAGCCCCTTGCCCCACGCAAAGGCAGCGCAAACGCAGCCCTGAGGGCAAAGGAGAGGGCAGGTGTTTGTGCAGGCGCGCACGTAACAAGTCCCAGGAGCCATTCGTGGATCAGGGTCCCCAACGCTCCCCCCCTGCCCCAAGGCCACCTCGGCCGCCGTTGCCGCAGCCGCACGGAGCTGGTGTTGGCTGGGATAGTGCTCATTTTCTCCACAGTAGCTAGGAAGGGATACGTTTTGGATTTATGCTCAAAACACCGTTAATAATGTAGAGATGTTTTGGTTCTTGCTGAGCACTGCTTCCACAGTCAGGGCCTCTTCTGGTTCTCTCAGTGCCCCACCAGCAAGTAGGCTGGGAGAGGACACAGCTGGGAAAGCTTTCCCAGCTAACTGACCAAAGGGATATTCCATACCATTTGACATCATGCTCAGCACACGCAGCTGGGGGAAGAAGGGGGAGTCCTTGGGGGGCGGGGGCTACGGCATTTCTCTCCCTAAGTAACCGTTACACATGACAGAGCCCTGCTTTCCCAGAGGTGGCTCAACACCTGCCCGCCGAAAAGGAGGAGTGAATTAATTCCTTGCTTTGCTTCCACGCACAGCTTTTGCTTTACCTATTAAACAGTCTTGATCTCAACCCATGATTTTTCTCACTCTTACCCTTCCAGCTCTCTCCCCCAGCCCACTGAGGGTGGAGTGAGCAAGCAGCTCCCTGGTGCAGAGTTGCCAGCTGGGGCTAAGCCACGGCACGCGCTTGTCCTGGTTTGGCAGGGAACGGACCGTCCGTCGCCTGGCTCCTGGGGCGACGGGCTGCTGGGCAGAGGGGGAGGCCACCAAAGGTGAGGAGCAAGGCACAGGACAGTAGGAAGAGAGAAGAGAAGAG